>NC_053027.1:538910994-539185661 GCF_003073215.2 Triticum urartu | reverse complement strand
AGTTCATCGAAAACGGAGTTCGCATGCGTCTTCTATGATGTTTTCAGTTTGGAGGTTTTACCGGTCTTATCCGAGGAAGGGTTCTCACCATTTTCTTATGGGCCTTTCTTAATTTGCTTCTTATTGTTATTTCTATCAAGATTGTGTTAGCCCTTGTCGCTAGCTTTCCAACAGACTTGGTTTCGTCGAATTCGGAGTCCGTTTGTAAAAGTTGTGTCAGTTTTGGTGTTCTGAAAAGGCTGCAGCGGTACTACCGCGAACAGGAGCAGATGTAATTTTTTACTACCGCTCTTGGGAGCGGTACTACCGCTTGGGGCAGTACTACCGCGGCTACTTCTGTGGCTACTTTCGCTCGGGACCAAAAACTCGTCACAAGTCCAGTGGTGGTAGGCATGGATGTAATCTTTTAGTACCGCTCGCAAGCAGTAGTACCGCTACCCTTAGCAGTAGTACCGCTACCCCTAGCGGTAGTACCGTGAGGTCAAGCAGTACTACCGCTCCGATGGTTCTTCTGGCTTTTTTGCCTCCTCGCTGTTGTGTTTCAAAGGGCTTTTACCGCCCTAGCGGTAGTACCGCTCCTTGGAGTGGTAGTACCGCTCGGTGCGGGCTGTGAGCATAACGGTTGGATTTTTCTTCACCTATAAAAGGGGGTCTTCTTCCCCAATGAACCTTATCCTTTGAGCTCGTGTTCTTCCCCCATTGTTGACCTTCTTCGAGCTTACTAACTCTCAATCCCTCCATGGATTCTTGCTAGTTTTTGAGGGAAAAGAAAGAGGAGATCTAGATCCAAATTTTCACCAATCACTTTCTCCTCTATGTGAGGGGAACCCCTTGGATCTAGATCTTGGAGTTCTTGGTGTTCTCCTTCTTGTTCTTCCTCTCATTTTCCTCCCTAACATTAGTTGCTTCGGTGGGATTTGAGAGAGAAGGACTTGGGCACTCCGTGTGCCCTTGCCATTACATTTGGTGCATCGGTTTAAGTTCTCCACGGTGATACGTGGAAGTTACAAGTTGAGAAGCTTATTACTCTTGGGTGCTTGGTACCCTTGAGCTTGTTCCTCTTGGGTGCTTGGGCGCCCTAGACGGTTGGTGGTGTTCGGAGCTCAATCATTGTGGTGTAAAGCTCCGCGCAAGCGTCGGGGTCTCCAATTAGGTTGCGGAGATCGCCCCGAGAAATTTGACGGGTACCGGTGACCGCCCCCAAGGGTTGCCAAAGTGTACGGGTTCGGCGACCGCCCCCAAGGGTTGCCATTTGTACGGGTTCGGTGACCGCCCTCAAGGGTCCCTTAGTGGAATCACGGCATCTTGCATTGTGCGAGGGCGTGAGGAGATTACGGTGGCCCTAGTGGCTTCTTGGGGAGCATTGTGCCTCCACACCGCTCCAAACGGAGATTAGCATCCGCAAGGGTGTGAACTTCGGGATACATCGTCGTCTCCGCGTGCCTCGGTTATCTCTTACCCGAGCCCTTTACTTGTGCACTTTACTTTGTGATAGCCATATTGTTTCTTGTCATATATCTTGCTATCACCTAAGTAGTTTTTCTTGCTTAGCATAAGTTGTTGGTGCACATAGGTGAGCCTAGTTGTTGTATGTTTTGTGCTTGACAAATTAACCACTAGGTTTATTCCGCATTTGTTCAAGCCTCAACCATAATTATTTTAAAGCGCCTATTCACCCCCCTCTAGGCGACATCCACGATCTTTCAATTGGTATCAGAGCCTCGTCTCTCTTTGTTAGGATTAACCGCCTAGAGAGTAAAGATGTCGACTAGGGGATTAGGATTCTCTCACACTCTTAGTTTCGATGGCACAAATTTTGATGTTTAGGTAATTCGCATGATTAATCTCTTTAGGATTATGGACCCAAATTTAGAGAGAATTGTAGATATGGGTTTTTCTTCTCCAAAGGATCCGCAAAGATTATCTTTAGAGGATGAGAAAAACTCTTATCTCAATGATCAAGCTTCTAATGTGCTTTTCGATGCTTTGAGCAATGTAGTTATATTTCAACTCATGCCTTTCTGGGATGCTCATGAGTTGTGGACAAAGCTTTAAGATAAATATGGCGTGTCCAAGTTTTGTGCGGATGATAGTTCTCCCTCCATCTCTGGCCGTGTTGTGTTCTCAACTTCTTCTACTTCACCTACATGTGGTTTGCCACAAGGGACATGGTGAGTAGTGGTGTTCATTGCAATGATGATAGTGGGCTTAGTTTTGATAATCCTTCATCACTTTCTTGTTGCGATGCTTCATCTTTGGACTCTAGAACTTCGATCACTCCAAATGTTTCACATGCTTGTGTTGATAGTCCTTGCATATCATGTACAAATTGCTTGACTAAATCTCATGATGATATGCTTGCTATGTCTTGTTGCCATGATAAAAATTCATGTATTTTCTCGAGTTGTTGTGCTAACAATGTAGAGGAAATCCAACACTCCATGGAACAAGATGTGGTCTTGAATGGTGCTTCAAGGGATCCCACATCATCATCTATTTCTTTTTGCCTTATGGCCAAGGCTTCAAAGGTATCTCCCACTTTGAATCCCAATATATCTTGTGATAATATTGATGATGGCAAGAGTGATGATGATGTCGATTATGATGAAGAGAATGATGATGTTGCCTCCTTAAAAGTTAAGGGGGAAATAATTTTTAAAGTTCTTCTTAAGAATAAAATTGCTCGTTCCAACTTCATGGAAATCATGTCTATTGCTATTTAGGGCAAGAAATATATTGATGAGTTGGAATCTCGTCTTGAGGAGCATGAGGTCACCATTGATAAAATGGAAGGTCATGAGCGTGATTACGCTAATGAGATTGCGGACCTCTCTCAAGCTCTTAAACTTGAACAAACCACCAAGGAATCTCTTGAGGAGACTTTTGCTCTAGAGTTATCTAGAGTGAAGGAATCTCATGATAGAGCTCTTGAGGTGGCCAATGTTTTTGAAACTAAAAATGCTAAGCTTGAAGTTGCTCATGCTAGACTCCTTGAGGATTTTGAGCACCTCAAAAATGGCTCAAGGGTCATCAAGGGTGAGCTCATAAAACTCACCGAGTCTCATGCTCAACTTGAAGCTTCTTATTTAAAAGATCTTGCCAAGTTGCCTTCTCCTTTTGTTGTTAATAATGATGCTTGTGCTACTAACTCTATTTCTTGTGAAACATCCATTTTAAAGGAGAACGTTGAGCTACGGGCTCAACTTGAGTTGCTATCTAGCAATTATGGGAAATTGGAAGAAAGCCATGAAAAGCTCTCAAGCTCTCATGATGATCTTCTAGTATCCCATAATGTGCTAAAGATAACTCATGAGGTCATGATTTCTAAGGTAACATCTAGTGAGCCTCATGTGGACACTAGCACTATTTTTAGTCAAAATGCTATATTGCCTTGTGCTAGTCCTCGCGATTCATCCATGCATAACATTGGTACATCTTGTGATGAATTGCTTTTCTTGCCTTGTTGCTCTAACGATGAAGCTTATACTTCCTCTAGTGCTTGTGTTGAGACTAACCATGTAGAGGAAATCAAAGAGTTCAAGGCCCAAGTCACTTCTTTGAAGAAAGATTCGGAAAAGTGTCATGAAGGGAAGGCCACACTCAACAATATCTTGAGTGTACAAAAATCCCCCAATGAAAAAGGTGGACTTGGATTCAACTCCAATAAGAAGAAGAAGTCCAAGAGCAACAATAAGAAGGGCCAAAAACAAGTCAAGAGTTCGGTCAAGATTATTTGCTTCAAGTGCAAAATTGAAGGGCACCATGTTAGATCTTGCCCATTGAATAAGAAGGCCATTAGTGACAAGCAACAAGGGAAGCGGATACAAGTGCATTCTCATGCTCAACCTCAAGTTGAAGAAAGGCCTCTTCCCAGGAAGACTCAAGCTAATGCTTCTCAAGTTGAGAAATCCAGTGAGAAGAAAGTGAAGAGTAATCGTTGCTACCTATGTCGTGAGAAAGGTCACCTCGCTTCTTCATGCACAAGTGGTAACTTATCCAACCCAATTATTATTGATGATGTCTATTCTCTTGGGAAGGATAAGGTTGGCAATGTGGTTGACAAGTTTGTTGGTACTCAAAGTGGTTTGAAGCAAAGAACCATTTGGGTAGCCAAGCCTATTGTGACTAACCTCTTAGGACCCAACTTTGTTGGGGACCAACTAGCTCAAACTTGATCAATAGGTGTTGTTGGAGGACATTGGAGACTTGGCTACTTTATGAAGAATTAAGGGGACTTCATCATTCTAATTGTCTCAAGCCAAGTTATTCAGATTATCAAGTTTCTATCTTATATCCAATGTTCCTCCATGCGGTAACTCGTGCTTAAAGTGTTTACACTGATAGCTACTTTCCCCTTTGCATGTTTGGTTTTGTTCCTTGCATGTGTTTGTATATGTTGTGCTTCCAACTTGTTTATCTTGAGCAATCAAGTATGTGTGTGTTGGTTTGCACATCATGTACGTGTGTGTCATGCATTGAGCCTTTTGCATCTTGTTCTTCTCTTAGTTGGCTCTTGTGAGATATTAATGGAATATCCCATTACGGGGAAGTGATGTGCTTTGTGTTGGAAATATGCCCTAGAGGCAATAATAAAATGATTATTATTATATTTCCTTGTTCATGATAATTGTCTATTATTCATGCTATAATTGTGTATCCGGAAATCATAATACATGTGTGAATACATAGACCATAACATGTCCCTAGTGAGCCTCTAGTTAACTAGCTCGTTGATCAACAGATAGTCATGGTTTCCTGACTATGGACATTGGATGTCATTGATAACGGGATCACATCATCGGGAGAATGATGTGATGGACAAGACCCAAGCATAGCACAAGATCGTGTAGTTCGTTTGCTAGAGCTTTTCCAATGTCAAGTATCATTTCCTTAGACCATGAGATCGTGTAACTCTCGGATGCCGTAGGAGTGCTTTGGGTGTACCAAACGTCACAACGTAACTGGGTGACTATAAAGGTATACTACAGGTATCCCCGAAAGTATCTGTTGGGTTGACACGGATCGAGACTGGGATTTGTCACTCCATATGACGGAGAGGTATCTCTGGGCCCACTCGGTAATGCATCATCATAATGAGCTCAATGTGACCAAGTGTTTGGTCACGGGATCATGCATTACGGTACAAGTAAAGTGACTTGCCGGTAACGAGATTGAACGAGGTATTGGGATACCGACGATCGAATCTCAGGCAAGTAACGTACCGATTGACAAAGGGAATTGAATACGGGATTGATTGAATCCTCGACATTGTGGTTCATCCGATGAGATCATCGTGGAACATGAGGGAGCCAACATGGGTATCCAGATCCCGCTGTTGGTTATTGACCGGAGAGTCTTCTCGGTCATGTCTGCGTGTCTCCCGAACTCGTAGGGTCTACACACTTAAGATTCGGTGACGCTAGGGTTGTAGAGATATTAGTATGCGGTAACCCGAAAGTTGTTCAGAGTCCCGGATGAGATCCCGGACGTCACGAGGAGTTCCGGAATGGTCCAGAGGTGAAGATTTATGTATAGGAAGTCCAGTTTCGGGGGTAATCGGTATTGTACCGGGACCACCGGAAGGGTCCCAGGGGTCCACCGGGTGGGGCCACCTATCTCGGAGGGCCCCATGGGCTGAAGTGGGAGGGGAACCAGCCCCTGGTGGGCTGGTGCGCCCCCCATGTGAAGGAAATATGCCCTAGAGGCAATAATAAAGTTATTATTTATTTCCTTATATCATGATAAATGTTTATTATTCATGCTAGAATTGTATTAACCGGAAACATAATACATGTGTGAATACATAGACAAACAGAGTGTCACTAGTATGCCTCTACTTGACTAGCTCGTTAATCAAAGATGGTTATGTTTCCTAACCATGGACAAAGAGTTGTTATTTGATTAACGGGATCACATCATTAGTTGAATGATCTGATTGACATGACCCATTCCATTAGCTTAGCACCCGATCGTTTAGTATGTTGCTATTGCTTTCTTCATGACTTATACATGTTCCTATGGACTATGAGATTATGCAACTCCCGTTTGCCGGAGGAACACTTTGTGTGGTACCAAACGTCACAACGTAACTGGGTGATTATAAAGGAGCTCTACAGGTGTCTCGAAAGGTACATGTTGGGTTGGCGTATTTCGAGATTAGGATTTGTCACTCCGATTGTCGGAGAGGTATCTCTGGGCCCTCTCGGTAATGCACATCACATAAGCCTTGCAAGCATTGCAACTAATGAGTTAGTTGTGAGATGATGTATTACGGAACGAGTAAAGAGACTTGCCGGTAACGAGATTGAACTAGGTATTGAGATACCGACGATCGAATCTCGGGCAAGTAACATACCGATGACAAAGGGAACAACGTATGTTGTTATGCGGTCTGACCGATAAAGATCTTCGTAGAATATGTATGAACCAATATGGGCATCCAGGTCCCGCTATTGGTTATTGACCGGAGACGTGTCTCGGTCATGTCTACATTGTTCTCGAACCCGTAGGGTCCGCACGCTTAAGGTTTCGATGACAGTTATATTATGAGTTTATGAGTTTTGATGTACTGAAGGAGTTCGGAGTCCCGGATGAGATCGGGGACATGACGAGGAGTCTCGAAATGGTCGAGACGTAAAGATCGATATATTGTACGACTATATTCGGACATCGGAAAGGTTCCGAGTGATTCAGGTATTTTTCGGAGTACCGGGTAGTTACGGGAGAAGCAATGGGCCTTGATGGGCTTTAGTGGGAAGAGGAGAAAGGGCCAAGGGGCGGCTGCGCCCCCCCTCCCCTCTGGTCCGAATTGGACTAGGGAAAAGGGGGCCGGCCACCTTTCCTTCTCCTCTACTTCCTTCTCCCTTCCTCCCCTCTTGGTGGACTCCTACTAGGACTTGGAGTCCTAGTAGGACTCCACATCCTGGCCGCACCAATTGCCTTGGCTGGCCTCCTCCTCCTCCATCTTTTATATACTGAGGCAAGGGGCACCCCATGAACAGAAGTTGATCTTCGTGATCGTTCCTTAGCCGTGTGCGGTGCCCCCCTCCACCATATTCCACCTCGGTCATATTATGGCGGTGCTTAGGCGAAGCCCTGCGACAGTAGTACATCAAGATCGTCACCACGCCGTCGTGCTGACGGAATTCTTCCCCAACACTTTGCTGGATCGGAGTCCGGGGATCGTCATCGAGCTGAGCGTGTGCTAGAACTCGGAGGTGCCATAGTTTCGGTGCTTGATCGGTTGGGCCGTGGAGACGTACGACTACATCAACCAAACGCTTCCATTGTCGATCTACAAGGGTACGTAGATCACACTCTCCCCTCTCGTTGCTATGCATCACCATGATCTTGCGTGTGCGTAGGAATTTGTTTGAAATTACTACGTTCCCCAACAGTGGCATCCGAGCCTAGGTTTTATATGTTGATGTTATATGCACGAGTATAACACAAGTGAGTTGTGGGCGATATAAGTCATACTGCTTACCAGCATGTCATACTTTGGTTCGGCGGTATTGTTGGACGAAGCGGTCCGGACCAACATTACGCGCACGCTTACGCGAGACCGGTTCTCCCGACGTGCTTTGCACATAGGTGGCTTGCGGGTGACAGTTTCTCCAACTTTAGTTGAACCAAGTGTGGCAACGCCCGGTCCTTGTGAAGGTTAAAATAGCACCAACTTGACAAACTATCGTTGTGGTTTTGATGCGTAGGTAAGATTGGTTCTTGCTTAAAGCCCGTAGCAGCCACGTAAAACATGCAACAACAAAGTAGAGGACGTCTAACTTGTTTTTGCAGGGCATGTTGTGATGTGATATGGTCAAGACATGATGCTAAATTTTATTGTATGAGATGATCATGTTTTGTAAGCGAGTTATCGGCAACTGGCAGGAGCCATATGGTTGTCGCTTTATTGTATGCAATGCAATCGCGATGTAATGCTTTACTTTATCACTAAGCGGTAGCGATAGTCGTGGAAGCATAAGATTGGCGAGACGACAACGATGCTACGATGGAGATCAAGGTGTCGCGCCGGTGACGATGGTGATCATGACGGTGCTTCGGAGATGGAGATCACAAGCACAAGATGATGATGGCCATATCATATCACTTATATTGATTGCATGTGATGTTTATCTTTTATTCTTCTTATCTTGCTTTGATTGACGGTAGCATTATAAGATGATCTCTCACTAAATTATCAAGAAGTGTTCTCCCTGAGTATGCACCGTTGCGAAAGTTCTTCGTGCTGAGACACCACGTGATGATCGGGTGTGATAGGCTCTACGTTCAAATACAACGGGTGCAAAACAGTTGCACACGCGGAATACTCAGGTTATACTTGACGAGCCAAGCATATACAGATATGGCCTCGGAACACGGAGACCGAAAGGTCGAGCGTGAATCATATAGTAGATATGATCAACATAGCGATGTTCACCAATGAAACTACTCCATCTCACATGATGATCGGACATGGTTTAGTTGATTTGGATCACGTAATCACTTAGAGGATTAGAGGGATGTCTATCTAAATGGGAGTTCTTAAGTAATATGATTAATTGAACTTAAATTTATCATGAACTTAGTCCTAGTAGTATTTTGCAAATTATGTTGTAGATCAATAGCTCGCGTTGTTGCTTCCCTGTGTTTATTTTGATATGTTCCTAGAGAAAATTGTGTTGAAAGATGTTAGTAGCAATGATGCGGATTGGATCCGTGATCTGAGGTTTATCCTCATTGCTGCACAGAAGAATTATGTCCTTGATGCACCGCTAGGTGACGGACCTATTGCAGGAGCAGATGCAGACGTTATGAACGTTTGGCTAGCTCAATATGATGACTACTTGATAGTTTAGTGCACCATGCTTAATGGCTTAGAATCGGGACTTCAAAGACGTTTTGAACGTCATGGAGCATATGAGATGTTCCAGGAGTTGAACCTAATATTTCAAGCAAATACCCGAGTTGAGAGATATGAAGTCTCCAACAAGTTCTATAGATAAAAGATGGAGGAGAATCGCTCAACTAGTGAGCATGTGCCCAGATTGTCTGACTACTACAATCGCTTGAATCAAGTGGGAGTTAATCTTCCAGATAAGATAGTGATTGACAGAATTCTCTAGTCACCATCACCAAGTTAGTAGAACTTCATGATGAACTATGATATGCAAGGGATAACGGAAACGATTCCCAAGCTCTTCGTAATGCGGAAATTGACGAAGGTAGAAATCGAGAAAAACATCAAGTGTTGATGGTAGACAAGACCACTAGTTTCAAGAAAAGGGCAGAGGGAAGAAGGGGAACTTCAAGAAGAACAGCAAGCAAGTTGCTGCTCAAGTGAAGAAGCCCAAGTCTGGTCCTAAGCCTGAGACTAAGTGCTTCTACTGCAAAGGGACTGGTCACTGGAAGCGGAACTACCCCAAGTGATTGGCGGATAAGAAGGATGGCAAAGTGAACATAAGTATATTTGATATACATGTTATTGATGTGTACTTTACTAGTGTTTATAGCAACCCCTCAGTATTTGATACTAGTTCAGTTGCTAAGATTAGTAACTCGAAACAGGAGTTGTAGAATAAAAAGAGACTAGTTAAGGGTAAAGTGACGATGTGTGTTGGAAGTGGTTCCAAGATTGATATGATCATCATCGCACACTCCCTATACTTTCGGGATTAGTGTTGAACCTGAATAAGTGTTATTTGGTGTTTGCGTTGAGCATGAATATGATTTGATCATGTTTATTGTAATACGGTTATTCATTTAAGTAAGAGAATAAATTGTTGTTCTGTTTACATGAATAAAACCTTATATGGTTACACACCCAATGAAAATAGTTCGTTGGATCTCGATCGTAGTGATACACATAATCCATAATATTGAAACCAAAAGATGCAAAGTTAATAATGATAGTGCAACTTATTTGTGGCACTGCCGTTTAGGTCATATTGGTGTAAAGCGCATGAAGAAACTCCATGCTGATGGGTTTTGGAATCACTTGATGCTTGCGAACCATGCCTTATGGGCAAGATGACTAAGACTCCGTTCTCCGGAACAATGGAGCGAGCAACTGACTTATTGGAAATAATACATACTGATGTATGCGATCCGATGAGTGTTGAGGCTCGCGGCAGGTATCATTATTTTCTGACCTTCACAGATGATTTGAGCAGATATGGGTATATCTACTTGATGAAACATAAGTCTGAAACATTTGAAAAGTTCAAAGAATTTCAGAGTGAAGTGAAATCATCGTAACAAAAATAAAGTTTCTACGATCTGATCGCAGAAAATATTTGAGTTACGAGTTTGGCCTTCAGTTAAAACAATGTGAAATAGTTTCACTACTCACGCCACCTGGAACACCACAGTGTAATGGTGTGTCCGAACGTCATAACCGTACTTTATTAGATATGGTGCGATCTATGATGTCTCTTACCGACTCACTATCGTTTTGGGGTTATGCATTAGAGACAGCTGCATTCACGTTAAATAGGGCACCATCTAAATCCGTTGAGACGACACCGTATGAACTATGGTTTGGCAAGAAACCTAAGCTGTCGTTTCTTAAAGTTTGGGACTGCGATGCTTATGTGAAAAAGTTTCAACATGATAAGCTCGAACCCAAATCGGAGAAGTAAATCTTCATAGGATAGCCAAAGGAAACTATTGGATACACCTTCTATCACAGATCCGAAGGCAAGATTTTTGTTGCTAAATTCGGAAACTTTCTAGAGAAGGAGTTTCTCTCGAAAGAAGTGAGTGGGAGGAAAGTAAAAAACTTGATAAGGTAATTGTACCTTCTCCCTTATTGGAAAGTAGTTCATCACAGAAATTTGTTCCTATGACTACTACACCAATTAGTGAGGAAGCTAATGATGATGATCATGTAACTTCAGATCAAGTTACTACCGAATCTCGCAGGTAAACCAGAGTGAGATCCGCACCAGAGTGGTACTGTAATCCTGTTCTGGAAGTCATGTTACTAGACCATGACAAACTTGCGAACTATGAGGAAGCGATGATGAGCCCAGATTCCGCAAAATGGCTTGAGGCCATGAAATCTGAGATGGGATCCATGTATGAGAATAAAGTATGGACTTTGGTTGACTTGCCCGATGATCGCCAAGCAATTGAGAATAAATGGATCTTCAAGAGGAAGACGGACGCGGATAGTAGTGTTATTATCTACAAAGCTAGAATTGTCGCAAAAGGTTTTCGACAAGTTCAAGGTGTTGACTACGATGAGAGTTTCTCACTCGTATCTATGCTTAAATCTGTCCGATTCATGTTAGCAATTGCCGCGTTTTATGAAATCTGGCAAATGGATAACAAAACTGCAATCCTTAATGGATTTCTTAAAGAAGAGTTGTATATGATGCAACCAGAAGTTTTTGTCAATCCTAAAAGTGTTAACAAAATATGCAAACTCCAGCGATCCATCTATGGACTGGTGTAAGCATCTCGGAGTTGGAATATACGCTTTGGTAAGTTGATCAAAGCATATAGTTTTATACAGACTTGCGGTGAAGCCTGTATTTACAAGAAAGTGAGTGGGAGCACTACAGCATTTCTGATAGGTATATGTGAATGACATATTGTTGATCGGAAATAATGTAGAATTATTCTGCAAAGCATAAAGGAGTGTTTGAAAGGAGTTTTTCAAAGAAAGACCTCGGTGAAGTTGCTTACATATTGAGCATCGAGATCTATAGAGATAGATCAAGACGCTTGATAAGGTTTTTTCAATAAATACATACCTTGACAAGATTTTGAAGTAGTTCAAAATGGAACAGACAAAGAAAGAGTTTCTTGCCTATGTTACAAGGTGTGAAATTGAGTAAGACTCAAAGCCCGACCACGACAGAAGATAGAAAGAGAATGAATGTCATTCCCTATGCCTTGGTCATAGGTTCTATAAAGTATGCCATGCTGTGTACCAGATCTATTGTATACCCTACCACTGAGTTTGGCAAGGGAGTACAATAGTGATCTAGGAGTAGATCACTGGACAGCGGTCAAAATTATGCTTAGTGGACTAAGGATATGTTTCTCAATTATGGAAGTGAAAAAAGGTTCGTCGTAAAGGGTTACGCCGATGCAAGTTTTGACACTAATCTAGATGAATCTAAGTCTCAATCTAGATACATATTGAAAGTGGGAGCAATTAGCTAGAGTAGCTCCGTGCAGAGCATTGTTGACATAAATATTTGCAAAATACTTACGGATCTGAATATAACAGACCCGGTGACTAAAATTATCTCACAAGCAAAACATGATCACACCTTAGTACTCTTTGGGTGTTAATCACACAGCGATGTGAACTAGATTACTGACTCTAGTAAACCCTTTGGGTGTTGGTCACATATCGATGTGGACTATGGGTGTTAATCACATGGTGATGAGAACTATTGCTATTAAATCACATGGCGATGTGAACTAGATTATTGACTCTAGTGCAAGTGGGATACTGAAGGAAATATGCCCTAGAGGCAATAATAAAGTTATTATTTATTTCCTTATATCATGATAAATGTTTATTATTCATGCTAGAATTGTATTAACCGAAAACATAATACATGTGTGAATACATAGACAAACAGAGTGTCACTAGTATGCCTCTACTTGACTAGCTCGTTAATCAAAGATGGTTATGTTTCCTATCCATGGACAAAGAGTTGTTATTTGATTAATGGGATCACATCATTAGTTGAATGATCTGATTGACATGACCCATTCCATTAGCTTAGCACCCGATCGTTTAGTATGTTGCTATTGCTTTCTTCATGACTTATACATGTTCCTATGACTATGAGATTATGCAACTCCCGTTTGCTGGAGGAACACTTTGTGTGCGACCAAACGTCACAACGTAACTGGGTGATTATAAAGGAGCTCTACAGGTGTCTCCAAAGGTACATGTTGGGTTGGCGTATTTCGAGATTAGGATTTGTCACTCCGATTGTCGGAGAGGTATCTCTGGGCCCTCTCGGTAATGCACATCACATAAGCCTTGCAAGCATTGCAACTAATGAGTTAGTTGTGAGATGATGTATTACGGAACGAGTAAAGAGACTTGCCGGTAACGAGATTGAACTAGGTATTGAGATACCGACGATCGAATCTCGGGCAAGTAACATACCGATGACAAAGGGAACAACGTATGTTGTTATGCGGTCTGACCCAAAAGATCTTTGTAGAATATGTAGGAACCAATATGGGCATCCAGGTCCCGCTATTGGTTATTGACCGGAGACGTGTCTCGGTCATGTCTACATTGTTCTCGAACCCGTAGGGTCCGCACGCTTAAGGTTTCGATGACAGTTATATTATGAGTTTATGAGTTTTTATGTACCGAAGGAGTTCGGAGTCCCGAATGAGATCGGGGACATGACGAGGATTCTCGAAATGGTCGAGACGTAAAGATCGATATATTGGACGACTATATTCGGACATCGGAAAGGTTCCGAGTGATTCGGGTATTTTTCGGAGTACCGGGTAGTTACGGGAGAAGCAATGGGCCTTGATGGGCTTTAGTGGGAAGAGGAGAAAGGGCCAAGGGGCTGCTGCGCCCCCCTCCCCTCTGGTCCGAATTGGACTAGGGAAAAGGGGGCCGACCACCTTTCCTTCTCCTCTACTTCCTTCTCCCTTCCTCCCCTCTTGGTGGACTCCTACTAGGACTTGGAGTCCTAGTAGGACTACACATCCTGGCCGCACAAATTGCCTTGGCCGGCCTCCTCCTCCTCCATCCTTCATATACTGAGGCAAGGGGCACCCTATGAACAGAAGTTGATCTTCGTGATCGTTCCTTAGCTGTGTGCGGTGCCCCCCTCCACCATATTCCACCTCGATCATATTATAGCGGTGCTTAGGCGAAGCCCTGCGACGGTAGTACATCAAGATCGTCACCACGCCGTCGTGCTGACGGAACTCTTCCCCGACACTTTGCTGGATCGGAGTCTGGGGATCGTCATCGAGCTGAACGTGTGCTAGAACTTGGAGGTGCCGTAGTTTCGGTGCTTGATCGGTCGGGTCGTGGAGACGTACGACTACATCAACCAAACGCTTCCGTTGTCGATCTACAAGGGTACGTAGATCACACTCTCCCCTCTTGTTGCTATGCATCACCATGATCTTGCGTGTGCGTAGGAATTTTTTTGAAATTACTACGTTCCCCAACACCATGGGCCTCCCCCTGCGCCTAGGGATGGAAACCCTAGGGGTGGGGGCGCCCCACCTGACTTGGGGGACAAGTCCCCCCTTGGCCACCGCCCCCCCCTTGGAGATGGGATCTCCTAGGGCCGTCGCCCCCCCTAGGGGCCCTATAAATAGTGGGGGGGAGGGAGGGCAGCCTCACCCAAGTCCCTGGCGCCTCCCTCTCCCCTCGTAACACCTCTCCCTCTCGTTGGAGCTTGGCGAAGCCCTGCCGAGATCACCGCTGCTTCCACCACCACGCCGTCGTGCTGCTGGATCTCCATCAACCTCTCCTTCCCCTTGCTGGATCAAGAAGGAGGAGACATCTTTCCCAACCGTACGTGTGTTGAACGCGGAGGTGTCGTCCGTTCGGCGCTCGGTCATCGGTGATTTGGATCACGACGAGTACGACTCCATCAACCCCGTTCTCTTGAACGCTTCCGCTCGCGATCTACAAGGGTATGTAGATGCACTCCCCTCTCCCTCGTTGCTAGATGACTCCATAGATTGATCTTGGTGATGCGTATAAAATTTTAAAATTCTGCTGCGTTCCCCAACAGTGGCATCATGAGCTAGGTCTATACGTAGTTTCTATGCATGAGTAGAACACAGGTTGTTGTGGGCGTTGATTTTGTCAATCTACTTGCCGTTACTAGTCTTATCTTGATTCGGCGGCATCGTGGGATGAAGCGGCCCGGACCGACCTTACACGTACGCTTACGTGAGACTGGTTCCACCGACTGACATGCACTAGTTGCATAAGGTGGCTAGCGGGTGTCTATCTCTCCCACTTTAGTCGGATCGGATTCGATGAAAAGGGTCCTTATGAGGGGTAAATAGAAATTGGCATATCATGTTGTGGTTTTGGCGTAGGTAAGAAACGTTCTTGCTAGAAACCTATAGCAGCCACGTAAAAACTTGCAACAACAATTAGAGGACGTCTAACTTGTTTTTGCAGCATGTGCCATGTGATGTGATATGGCCAAAAGGATGTGATGAATGATATATGTGATGTATGAGATTGATCATGTTCTTGTAATAGGAATCACGACTTGCATGTCGATGAGTATGACAACCGGCAGGAGCCATAGGAATTGTCTTAATTTATGTATGACCTGCGTGTCAACATAAACGTCATGTAATTACTTTACTTTATCGCTAACCATTAGCCATAGTAGTAGAAGTAATAGTTGACGAGACAACTTCATGAAGACACGATGATGGAGATCATGATGATGGAGATCATGGTGTCATGCCGGTGACGACGATGATCATGGCGCCCCGAAGATGGAGATCAAAAGGAGCAAAATGATATTGGCCATATCATGTCACTATTTGATTGCATGTGATGTTTATCATGTGTTACATCTTATTTGCTTAGAACGACGGTAGCTTAAATAAGATGATCCCTCACAATAATTTCAAGAAAGAGTTCCCCCTAACTGTGCAGCGTTGCGAAGGTTCGTTGTTTCGAAGCACCACGTGATGATCGGGTGTGATAGATTCTAACGTTCGAATACAACGGGTGTAAGCCAGATTTACACACGCAATACACTTAGGTTGACTTGACGAGCCTAGCATGTACAGACATGGCCTCGGAACACGGAAGACCGAAAGGTCGAACATGAGTCGTATAGAAGATACGATCAACATGAAGATGTTCACCGATGATGACTAGTCCGTCTCACGTGATGATCGGACACGACCTAGTTGACTCGGATCATGTATCACTTAGATGACTAGAGGGATGTCTGTCTGAGTGGGAGTTCATTAAATAATTTGATTAGATGAACTTAATTATCATGAACTTAGTCTAAAAACCTTTGCAAAATGTCTTGTAGATCAAATGGCCAACGCTCATGTCAACCTCAACGTCAACGCGTTCCTAGAGAAAACCAAGCTGAAAGATGATGGCAGCAACTATACGGACTGGGTCCGGAACCTAAGGATCATCCTCATAGCTGCCAAGAAAGCATATGTCCTAGAAGCACCGCTAGGTGAAGCACCCATCCCAGAGAACCAAGACGTTATGAACGCTTGGCAGTCGCGTGCTGATGATTACTCCCTAGTTCAGTGCGGCATGCTTTACAGCTTAGAACCGGGGCTCCAAAAGCATTTTGAGCAACACGGAGCATATGAGATGTTCGAAGAGCTGAAAATGGTTTTCCAAGCTCATGCCCGGGTCGAGAGATATGAAGTCTCCGACAAGTTCTACAGTTGTAAGATGGAGGAAAATAGTTCTGTCAGTGAGCACATACTCAAAATGTCTGGGTTGCACAACCGCTTGTCCCAGCTTGACATTAACCTCCCGGACAAGGCGGTTATTGACAGAATCCTTCAGTCGCTCCCACCTAGCTACAAGAGCTTTGTGATGAACTACAATATGCAGGGGATGGTGAAAACTATTCCTGAAGTATTTTCAATGCTGAAATCAGCGGAGGTGGAAATCAAAAAGGAACATCAAGTGTTAATGGTCAATAAAACCACTAGTTTCAAGAAAGGCAAGGGTAAGAAGAACTTCAAGAAGGACGACAAGGGAGTTGCCGCGGCCGGTAAATCAGTTGCCGGGAAGAAGCCAAAGAATGGACCCAAACCTGAGACTGAGTGCTTTTATTGCAAGGGAAAGGGACACTGGAAGCGGAGCTGCCCCAAATACTTAGCGGACAAGAAGGCCGGCAACACTAAAGGTATATGTGATATACATGTAATTGATGTGTACCTTACCAGTACTCGTAGTAGCTCCTAGGTATTTGATACCGGTGCGGTTGCTCATATTTGTAACTCAAAACGGGAGCTGCGGAATAAGCGGAAAATGGCGAAGGACGAGGTGACAATGCGCGTCGGGAATGGTTCCAAGGTCGATGTGATCGCCGTCGGCACGCTACCTCTACATTTACCTACGGGATTAGTTTTAAACCTCAATAATTGTTATTTAGTGCCAGCTTTGAGCATGAACATTGTATCTGGATCTCGTTTAATACGAGATGGCTACTCATTTAAATCCAAGAATAATGGTTGTTCTATTTATATGAGAGATATGTTTTATGGTCATGCCCCGCTGGTCAATGGTTTATTCTTAATGAATCTCGAACATGATATTACACATATTCATAGTGTGAATACCAAAAGATGTAAGATTGATAATGATAGTCCCACATATCTGTGGCACTGCCGCCTTGGTCACATCGGTGTCAAACGCATGAAGAAGCTCCATACAGATGGACTTTTGGAGTCTCTTGATTTCGAATCATTTGACACGTGCGAACCATGCCTCATGGGTAAAATGACCAAGACTCCGTTCTCCGGAACAATGGAGCGAGCAACCAACTTATTGGAAATTATACATACTAATGTGTGCGGTCCAATGAGCGTTGAGGCTCGCGGTGGCTATCGTTATGTTCTCACTCTCACTGATGACTTAAGTAGATATGGGTATGTCTATTTGATGAAACACAAGTCTGAGACCTTTGAAAAGTTCAAGGAATTTCAGAATGAGTTAGAGAATCAACGTGACCGAAAGATAAAATTCTTACGATCAGATCGTGGGGGAGAATATTTAAGTCACGAATTTGGTACGCACTTAAGGAAATGTGGAATCATTTCACAACTCACGCCGCCTGGAACACCTCAGCGTAACGGTGTGTCCGAACATCGTAATCGCACTCTATTGGATATGGTGCGATCTATGATGTCACTCACTGATTTACCGCTATCATTTTGGGGATGTGCTCTATAGACAGCTACATTCACTTTAAATAGGGCACTGTCTAAATCCGTTGAGATGACACCGTATGAATTATGGTTTGGGAAGAAACCTAAGCTGTCGTTTCTAAAAGTTTGGGGATGCGGTGCTTATGTCAAGAAACCTCAACCTGAAAAGCTCGAACCCAAGTCGGAAAAATGCGTCTTCATAGGATACCCTAAGGAAACCATTGGGTATACCTTTTACCTCAGATCCGAAGGAAAGATCTTTGTTGCCAAGAACGGGTCCTTTCTGGAGAAAGAGTTTCTCTCGAGAGAAGTAAGTGGGAGGAAAGTAGAGCTCGATGAAGTACTGCCTCTTGAACCGGAAAGTAGCGCAGCTCAGGAAGATGTTCCTGTGGTGCCTGCACTGACTAGAGAGGAAGTTAATGATAATGATCAAGGTACTTCGGATCAAGTTGCTACTGAACTTCGAAGGTCCACAAGGACATGTTCCACACCAGAATGGTATGGCAACCCTGTCCTGGAAATCATGTTGTTAGACAAAGGTGAACCTTCTAACTATGAAGAAGCAATGGCGGGCCTAGATTCCAACAAATGGCTTGAAGCCATGCAATCCGAGATAGGATCCATGTATGAAAACAAAGTATGGACTTTGACAGACTTGCCCGATGATCGGCGAGTGATAGAGAATAAATGGATCTTTAAGAAGAAGATGGACGCGGATGGTAATGTTACCATCTATAAGGCTCGACTTGTCGCTAAGGGTTATCGACAAGTTCAAGTGGTTGACTACAATGAGACCTTCTCATCCGTAGTGAAGCTGAAGTCCATCCGAATCATGTTAGCAATTGCCGCATACTATTATTATGAGATATGGCAAATGGACGTCAAAACGGCATTCCTTAACGGCTTTCTTAAGGAAGAATTGTATATGATGCAGCCGGAAGGTTTTGTCGATCCTAAGAATGCTAACATGGTATCCAAGCTCCAGCGCTCCATCTATGGGCTGGTGCAAGCATCTCGGAGTTGGAACATTCGCTTTAATGAAATGATCAAAGCGTTTGGGTTTATGCAGACTTATGGAGAAGTCTGCGTTTACAAGAAAGTGAGTGGGAGCTCTGTAGCATTTCTCATATTATATGTGGATGACATACTTTTGATGGGAAATGATATAGAACTTTTGGACAGTATTAAGGCCTACTTGAATAAGTGTTTTTCAATGAAGGACCTTGGAGAAGCTGCTTACATATTAGGCATCAAGATCTATAGAGATAGATCGATACGCCTCATAGGTCTTTCACAAAGCACATACCTTGATAAGATATTGAAGAAGTTCAATATGGATCAGTCCAAGGAGGGGTTCTTGCCTGTGTTGCAAGGTGTGAAATTGAGCTCAGCTCAATGTCCGACCACGGCAGAAGATAGAGAAAAGATGAGTGTCGTCCCCTATGCCTCAGCCATAGGGTCTATCATGTATGCCATGCTATGTACCAGACCTGATGTAAACCTTGCCATAAGTTTGGTAGGAAGGTACCAAAGTAATCCCGGCATGGAACACTGGACAGCGGTCAAGAACACCCTGAAGTACCTGAAAATGACTAAGGATATGTTTCTCGTATATGAAGGTGACGAGGAACTCATTGTAAAGGGTTACGTCGACGCTAGCTTCGACACAGATCTGGATGACTCTAAGTCACAAACTGGATACGTGCATATTTTGAATGGTGGGGCAGTAAGCTGGTGCAGTTGCAAGCAAAGCGTCATGGCTAGATCTACATGTGAAGCAGAGTACATGGCAGCCTCGGAGGCAGCGCATGAAGCAATCTGGATGAAGGAGTTAATCACCGACCTAGGAGTCATACCCAATGCGTCGGGGCCGATCACTCTCTTCTGTGACAACACTTGAGCTATTGCCCTTGCCAAGGAGCCCAGGTTTCACAAGAAGACCAGGCACATCAATCGTCGCTTCAACTCCATTCGTGAAAATGTTCAAGATGGAGACATAGATATTTGCAAAGTACATACGGATCTGAATGTCGCAGATCCGTTGACTAAACCTCTTCCGCGAGCAAAACATGATCAACACCAGGACTCTATGGGTGTTCGATTCATCACAATGTAACTAGATTATTGACTCTAGTGCAAGTGGGAGACTGTTGGAAATATGCCCTAGAGGCAATAATAAAATGATTATTATTATATTTCCTTGTTCATGATAATTGTCTATTATTCATGCTATAATTGTGTTATCTGGAAATCATAATACATGTGTGAATACATAGACCATAACATGTCCCTAGTGAGCCTCTAGTTAACTAGCTCGTTGATCAAAAGATAGTCATGGTTTCCTGACTATGGACATTGGATGTCATTGATAACGGGATCACATCATTGGGAGAATGATGTGATGGACAAGACCCAAGCATAGCACAAGATCGTGTAGTTCGTTTGCTAGAGCTTTTCCAATGTCAAGTATCATTTCCTTAGACCATGAGATCGTGTAACTCCCGGGTGCCGTAGGAGTGCTTTGGGTGTACCAAACGTCACAACGTAACTGGGTGACTATAAAGGTATACTACAGGTATCCCCGAAAGTATCTGTTGGATTGACACGGATCGAGACTGGGATTTGTCACTCCGTATGACGGAGAGGTATCTCTGGGCCCACTCGGTAATGCATCATCATAATGAGCTCAATGTGACCAAGTGTTTGGTCACGGGATCATGCATTATGGTACGAGTAAAGTGACTTGCCGGTAACGAGATTGAACGAGGTATTGGGATACCGACTATCGAATCTCGGGCAAGTAACGTACCGATTGACAAAGGGAATTGAATACAGGATTGATTGAATCCTCGACATCGTGGTTCATCCGATGAGATCATCGTGGAACATGTGGGAGCCAACATGGGTATCCAGATCCCGCTGTTGGTTATTGACCGGAGAGTCGTCTCGGTCATGTCTGCGTGTCTCCCGAACCCGTAGGGTCTACACACTTAAGGTTCGGTGACGCTAGGGTTGTAGAGATATTAGTATGCGGTAACCCGAAAGTTGTTCGGAGTCCCGAATGAGATCCCGGACGTCACGAGGAGTTCCGGAATGGTCCGGAGGTGAAGATTTATGTATAGGAAGTCCAGTTTCAGGGGTAATCGGTATTGTACCAGGACCACCGAAAGGGTCCCGGGGGTCCACCGGGTGGGGCCACCTATCCCGGAGGGGCCCATGGGCTGAAGTGGGAGGGGAACCAGCCCCTGGTGGGCTGGTGCACCCCCCATGGGCCTCCCCCTGCGCCTAGGGTTGGAAACCCTAGGGGTGGGGGCGCCCCACCTGACTTGGGGGGCAAGTCCCCCCTTGGCCGCCGCCCCCCTTGGAGATGGGATCTCCTAGGGCCGGCGCCCCCCTAGGGGCCCTATAAATAGTGGGGGGAGGGCAGCCGCACCTAAGTCCCTGGCGCCTCCCTCTCCCCTTGTAACACCTCTCCCTCCCGTTGGAGCTTGGCGAAGCCCTGCCGAGATCACCGCTGCTTCCACCACCACGCCGTCGTGCTGCTGGATCTCCATCAACCTCTCCTTCCCCTTGCTGGATCAAGAAGGAGGAGACGTCTTTCCCAACCGTACATGCGTTGAACGCGGAGGTGCCATCCGTTCGGCGCTCGGTCATCGGTGATTTGGATCACAACGAGTACGACTCCATCAACCCCGTTCTCTTGAACGTTTCCTCTCGCGATCTACAAGGGTATGTAGATGCACTCCCCTCTCCCTCGTTGCTAGATGACTCCATAGATTGATCTTGGTGATGTGTAGAAAATTTTAAAATTCTGCTACGTTCCCCAACACTTTGTGCACCTCACAATCCTATATATGTGTGTACATGAGTAATACCATCTAGTAATGATATTTCAAGATTATCTAGTCGCTATGTGGTATGTCTTCTCATGATAAATTCAAATTCTAAATTTTCCATTAATTATCTCTTGTTGGATCGTTATTTTGCCTCTTGTTTATCTTTAATTGGTATCACATTATGGGGGGGTAATATGCTATGTGTATATTACTAGCCTAGAAAATGTGTACATTTGTTATTGTAATTTATCTTGTTCCTAGGTGGCATGTTAGCTCTACAAGTTGCAATTTGCTTTTTGTTTGGTGCAAAGATGATGTCAGATATCCTTGCTATCTACCACCGGGAATTATTTCCAAATACTTCTTGTCTTCTGACAATTGGTACTCACTCTTGTGTGGTAGAAATTATTGATCATCTTTACATTAGCCTTTGCTTTTATTTGCTTTATCTCTTGCCTAGGATTGTGTCAACTCCCATTGTATTCCATACCACTTGTGGATCTTGTTAATTTCTTGACCTTGTCTAGTGTTTTCTAGATATAGTGAAAGTGGTGATCCCACCTCGTGCATTTTGTATTCAAATGCAAATTCTCTATAATGCACTAGTCTTGGGGGAGCTATCCTATTCTCTATAAAACACTCATCTTGTGATCCTTATCAAGTGTGTGTTTGTGGAAGGCAAGCAGTTTCTTTTTGGTGCTTTGTGCCATCATGAAACTTTGTAGAGGGCTTGGTTTGTTTGGAACCATTCTCTCTTTTGGGAGTTTGACATCTTTCTTTTTGAGTGTATCAATGGATATCTCATTCCTTGATGTATCTTTTATGGATATCCTCCAAGTGATGATTTATTCATTTGGTATCTTTTCTTCTCTTGGTATTTCTTTGTCTTTTGGTTTCGGTTCTTGAAAGTCTTGAGCATGCATATGTACTTCTTGTAGTTTCTGTGGCATGTTTTCTTTCTTTGACACAATATATAGGGGGAACTCCACCAAGTCTCAAATTGGATGAGATGTGCATGAAATTCATTTTCATATCTATATGCACATATTTATGTGGAGTTTGTCCTATGTGTTGTTGGTTCTCTAACTCTTTGGTCCCAATGAGTTTGGGTACCATTTTGTTTGTGTTGTTGTTCTAGGAACAAGTGGAGATGCATTGGATGCTCGGCTCACTCACAAGGAAGGTGTTGTCACCATGTGCTTATTGGAGTCAAGCTAGGATGATCAATGAACTACTTTGTACCTTCAATTGGTATCTACTACATCCTTCCAATGCTATCTCGGTAACAAGTATCTTCATATACTTCATGCACACATTTCTTGCATCAACCTTGTGTAGGTTGTATCATGGCATGTTATCCATTCTTTCTTGTGATACCTGTTTCCTTTCTCAAAGCATCCCAACAATGATGTCTTGTTGCTAGTTGTGATGTCTTTGATGTTCGTGTGGTTGGAATTCATTTATATACAATAAGACCATATCTAGCCATGTGCTATGCTCTCAAGCAAATATCTTATTGGTATATGTATGAATTCCTTTTGGATATCTTGTTCCTTCGTGTTGTAACTATTTCGGGTGTACATCCTTCTTTGTAGATATATATATCATCATGATTTCGTCTACCTAGAATCTTATACACTTGAGAGAAGTTGCATATCTAGATGATATCCTTTCTTTCACGTCCACCTTGTCTTTCTTATGTTATTTCTTTGGTGGCTCCGTGAAAGCTTTTGCCATGAGTGTGTGTCTTCTATCGTTACATCTTGATGCACTCTTGTGTGGTGAAGATTATTTTCCTCATGCTTATCTTTACGAGGTTTTTGCCATCTTAATTGCTATCCCTCGTCTTGATGAGCCTTTCATCTTCTATCTTTGTTGGAAATATGCCCTAGAGGCAATAATAAATTAGTTATTATTATATTTCCTTGTTCATGATAATCGTTTATTATCCATGCTACAATTGTATTGATAGGAAACTCATATACATGTGTGGATACATAGACAACACCATGTCCCTAGTAAGCCTCTAGTTGACTAGCTCGTTGATCAATAGATGGTTACGGTTTCCTGACCATGGACATTGGATGTCGTTGATAATGGGATCACATCATTAGGAGAATGATGTGATGGACAAGACCCAATCCTAAGCCTAGCACAAGATCATGTAGTTCGTATGCTAAAGCTTTTCTAATGTCAAGTATCATTTCCTTAGACCATGAGATTGTGCAACTCCCGGATACCGTAGGAGTGCTTTGGGTGTGCCAAACGTCACAACGTAACTGGGTGACTATAAAGGTACACTACAGGTATCTCCGAAAATGTCTGTTGGGTTGGCACGAATCGAGACTGGGATTTGTCACTCCGTGTGACGGAGAGGTATCTCTGGGCCCACTCGGTAGGACATCATCATAATGTGCACAATGTGATCAAGGAGTTGATCACGGGATGATGTGTTACGGAATGAGTAAAGAGACTTGCCGGTAACGAGATTGAACAAAGGTATCGGGATACCGACGATCGAATCTCGGGCAAGTATCGTACCGATAGACAAAGGGAATTGCATACGGGATTGATTAAGTCCTTGACATCGTGGTTCATCCGATGAGATCATCGTGGAACATGTGGGAGACAACATGGGTATCCAGATCCCGCTGTTGGTTATTGACCGGAGAACGTCTCGGTCATGTTTGCATGTCTCCCGAACCCGTAGGGTCTACACACTTAAGGTTCGATGACGCTAGGGTTATAAAGGAAGCTTGTATGTGGTTACCAAATGTTGTTCGGAGTCCCGGATGAGATCCTGGACGTCACGAGGAGTTCCGGAATGGTCCGGAGGTAAAGATTTATATATAGGAAGTCCTATTTCGGCCATCGGGACAAGTTTCGGGGTCATCGGTATTGTACCGGGACCACCGGAAGGGTCACGGGGGCCCACCGGGTGGGGCCACCTATCCCGGAGGGTCCCATGGGCTGAAGTGGGAAGGGATCCAGCTCAAAGTGGGCTGGGGCGCCACTTCCCTTATGGCCCATGCGCCTAGGGTGAAGGGGGGACCCTAAGGAAGAGTCCCAAGGAGGGAAGGCACCTCCTAGGTGCCTTGGGGGGGAGGGAAACCTCCCCTGGCCGCCGCCCCCTAGGAGATTGGATCTCCTAGGGCTGGCGCACCCCCCCTTGGGCTCCCTATATATAGTGAAGGTAGGAGGGCCTCTTTAGACACCCCTTATGCCTTTGGTGCAGCCCCTCCCTCTCTCCTAAGTCCTTCTCCTCTCCCGTGGTGCTTGGCGAAGCCCTGCAGGATTGCCACGCTCCTCCACCACCACCACGCCGTTGTGCTGCTGCTGGATGGAGTCTTCCTCAACCTCTCCCTCTCTCCTTGCTGGATCAAGGTGTGGGAGACGTCACCGGGCTGTACGTGTGTTGAACGCGGAGGTGCCGTGCGTTCGGCACTTGATCATCGGTGATTTGGATCACGACGAGTACGACTCCATCGACCCCGTTCACTTGAATGCTTCCGCTTAGCGATCTACAAGGGTATGTAGATGCACTCTCCTTCCCCTCGTTGCTGGTCTCTCCATAGATAGATCTTGGTGACACGTAGGAAAATTTTGAATTTCTGCTACGTTCCCCAACAGTGGCATCATGAGCTAGGTCTATGCGTAGTTTCTATGCACGAGTAGAACACAAAGTAGTTGTGGGCGTTGATTTTGTTCAATATGCTTACCGTTACTAGTCCAATCTTGATTCGGCGGCATTGTGGGATGAAGCGGCCCGGACCGACCTTACACGTACTCTTACATGAGACTGGTTCCACCGACTAACATGCACTAGTTGCATAAGGTGGCTAGCGGGTGTCTGTCTCTCCCACTTTAGTCGGATCGGATTCGATGAAAAGGGTCCTTATGAAGGGTAAATAGCAATTGGCATATCACGTTGTGGTTTTTGCGTAGGTAAGAAACGTTCTTGCTAGAAACCCATAGCAGCCACGTAAAACATGCAAACAACAATTAGAGGACGTCTAACTTGTTTTTGCAGGGTATGCTATGTGATGTGATATGGCCAAAAGGATGTGATGAATGATATATGTGATGTATGAGATTGATCATGTTCTTGTAATAGGAATCACGACTTGCATGTCGATGAGTATGACAACCGGCAGGAGCCATAGGAGTTGTCTTTATTTATTTATGACCTGCGTGTCAACTTAAACGTCATGTAATTACTTTACTTTATTGCTAAAGCGTTAGCCATAGTAGTAGAAGTAATAGTTGACGAGACAACTTCATGAAGACACGATGATAGAGATCATGATGATGGAGATCATGGTGTCATGCCGGTGACAAGATGATCATGGAGCCCCAAGATGGAGATCAAAGGAGCTATATGATATTGGCCATATCATGTCACTATTATTTGATTGCATGTGATGTTTATCATGTTTATACATCTTGTTTACTTAGAACGACGGTAGTAAATAAGATGATCCCTCACTAAAATTTCAAGAAGGTGTTCCCCCTAACTGTGCACCGTTGCGAAAGTTCGTCGTTTCGAAGCACCACGTGATGATCGGGTGTGATAGATTCGTACGTTCACATACAACGGGTGTAAGACAGATTTACACACGCAAAACACTTAGGTTGACTTGACGAGCCTAGCATGTACAGACATGGCCTCGGAACACAAGAGACCGAAAGGTCGAGCATGAGTCGTATGGTAGATACGATCAACATGAAGATGTTCACCGATGACGACTAGTCTGTCTCACGTGATGATCGGACACGGCCTAGTTGACTCGGATCATGTAATCACTTAGATGACTAGAGGGATGTCTATCTGAGTGGGAGTTCATAAGATGAACTTAATTATCCTGAACATAGTCAAAAGGTATTCACAAATTATGTCGTAGCTCGCGCTTCAGTTCTACTGTTTAGATATGTTCCTAGAGAAAATTTAGTTGAAAGTTGATAGTGGCAATTATGCGGACTAGGTCCGTAAACTGAGGAATGTCCTCATTGCTTCATAGAAGGCTTATGTCCTTAATGCACCGCTCAGTGTGCTGAACCTCGAATGTTGTCTGTGGATGTTGCGAACATCTAACATACACATTTTGATAACTACCTGATAGTTCAGTTAAACGGTTTAGAGTTGAGGCACCGAAGACGTTTTTGAAACGTCGCGAAACATATGAGATGTTTCGAGGGCTGAAATTGGGATTTCAGGCTCGTGCCCACGTCAAGAGGTATAAGACCTCCGATGATTTTCTTAGCCTACAAACTAAGGAGAAAAGCTCAATTGTTGTGCTTGTGCTCAGATTGTCTGAGTACAACAATCGCTTGAATCGAGTGGGAGTTGATCTTCCAGATGAAATAGTGATGGTTCTCCGAAGTCATCACCACCAAGCTGCTAGAGCTTCGTGATGAACTATGATATATCAGGGACATATATGATGATCCTTGAGATATTCGCGATGTTTGACACCGCGAAAGTAGAAATCAAGAAGGAGCATCAATTGTTGATGGTTGGTGAAACCACTAGTTTCAAGAAGGGAAAGGGAACAAAGGGATACTTCATGAAACGACAATTCAGCTGCTGCTCTAGTGAAGAAACCCAAGGTTGAACCCAAACCCGAGACTAAGTGCTTCTGTAATAAAGGGAACAACCACTGGAGCAGAATTACCCTAGATACTTGGTAGATAAGAAGGCTGGCAAGGTCAATAGAAGTATATTGGATGTATTATGTTAATGTGTACTTTACTAGTACTCCTAGTAGCACCAGGGTATTAGATACCGGTTTGGTTGCTAAGTGTTAGTAACTCGAAATAAAAGCTACGGGATAAACGGAGACTAGCTAAAGGTGAGCTGATTATATGTGTTGGAAGTGTTTCCAAGGTTGATATGATCAAGCATCGCACGATCCCTCTACCATCGAGATTGGTATTAAAACCTAAATAATTGTTATTTGGTGTTTGCGTTGAGCATAGACATGATTGGATTATGTCTATTGCGATACGGTTATTCATTTAAGGAGAATAATGGTTACTCTGTTTATTTGAATAATACCTTCAATGGTCTTACACCTAAAATGAATGGTTTATTGAATCTCGATCGTAGTGATACACATGTTCATGCCAAAAGATAGTAATGATAGTACCACCTACTTGTGGCACAGCCACGTAAGTCATATCGGTATAAAACGCATGAAGAAGCTCCATGTTGATGGATCTTTGGACTCACTCATTTTTGAAAAGTTTGAGGCATGCGAACCATGTCTATTGGTGTATATGCATGAAGAAACTCCATGCAGATGGATCGTTTGGACTCACTTGATTTTGAATCACTTGAGACATGCAAATCATACCACATGGGCAAGATGACTGAAAGCCTCGTTTTCAGTAAAATGGAACTAGAAAGCAACTTGTTGGAAGTAATACATTTTGATGTGTGCAATCCAATGAGTGCTGAGGCATGTAGTGGATATCGTTATGTTCTTACTTCACAGATGATTTGAGTAGATGTTGACTATATTTACTTGATGAATCACGAGTCTGAATTATTGAAAGGTTCAAGTAATTTCAGGGTGAAGTTGAAAGATCGTCGTGACAAGAGGATAAAATATCTATGATATGATCATAGAGATGAATATCTGAATTATGAGTTTGGCACAAAATTAAGACATTGTGGAAATCGTTTCACAACTAATACAGCCTGGAACACCATAGTGTGATGGTGTGTCCGAACATCATAACTGCACCCTATTGGATATGATGCATACCATGATGTCTCTTATCGAATTACCATGATAGTTTATGGGTTAGGCATTAAAGACAACCACATTCACTTTAAATAGGGCACCACGTAATTCCGATGAGATGACACCGTATGAACTATGGTTTAGAGAAACCTAAGCTGTCATTTCTTAAAAGTTTGGGACGCTTATGTGGAAAAATTTCAGGCTGATAAGCTCGAACCCAAAGCGGATAAATGCATCTTCATAGGACACCCAAAATAGTTGGGTATACCTCCTGTCTCAGATCCGAAAGCAATAAGGGATTGTTTCTAGAATCGGGTCCTTTCTCGAGGAAAAGTTTCTCTTGAAAGAATTGAGTGGGAGGATGGTGGAGACTTGATGAGGTTATTGAACCGTCACTACAACTAGTGTATAGCAGGGCACAAAGAGTTGTTCCTGTGGCACCTACACCAATTGAAGTGGAAGCTTATGATATTGATCATGAAACTTCAGATCAAGTCGCTACCAAACCTCGTGGGATGACAAGGATGCGCACTACTTCAGAGTGGTACGTAATCCTGTCTTGGAAGTCATGTTGCTACACAACAATGAACCTACGAGCTATGGAGAAGCAATGGTGGGCCCGGATTCCGATAAATGGCTCGAGGCCATATAATCCGAGAGAGGATCCATATATGAAAACAAAGTGTAGACTTTGGAAGAACTACTTGATGGTCGTAAGGCTGTTGAGTGCAGATGGATTTTAAAAGGAAGACAACAATGATGGTAAGTGTCACCATTGAGAAAGCTCGACTTGCCGTTAAGGTGTTTCCCGACAAGTTCAAGGAGTTGACTACGGTGAGACTTTCTCACTCGTAGCGATGCTAAGAGTCTGTTGGAATTATATTAGCGATTACTGCATTATTTATGAAATCTTGCAGATAGGATGTCAAAAAACATTGTTTCCTCGACGATTTTCTTGAGGAAAGGTTGTATGTGATACAACCGGAAGGTTTTGTCAATCCTGAAAGATGCTAATAAGTATGCAAAGCTCCAGCAATCCTTCTAAGGACTGGAGTAAGCATCTCGGAGTTGGAATGTATGCTTTGATGAGATGATCAAAGATTTTGGGTGTATACAAAGTTTATGAGAAACTTGTATTTCCAAAGAAGTGAGTGGGAGCACTATAGAATTTCTGATGAGTATATGTTGTTGACATATTGTTGATCAGAAATGACGTAGAATTTCTGGAAAGCTATAGGGTTATTTGAAAAGTGTTTTTCAATGAAAGCCTGGATTAAGCTACTTGAACATTGAGCATCGAGATCTATAAGGATAGATCAAAACGCTTAATGGTACTTTCAAATGAGCACATACCTTGACATGATCTTGAAGGTGTTCAAGATGGATCAGTCAAAGAAGGAGTTCTTGCCTGAGTTGTAAGGTATGGAGTTAAGACTTAAAGCTCGACCACGGCAGAATAGAGAGAAAGGACGAAGGTCGTCCCCTATGCTTAAGACATAGGCTCTACAGTATGCTATGCTGTGTACCGCACCTGAAATGTGCCTTGCCATGAGTCAGTCAAGGGGTACAAGAGTGATCCAAGAATGGATCACAGGACAGCGGTCAAAGTTATCCTTAGTAACTAGTGGACTAAGGAATTTTCTCGATTATGGAGGTGGTAAAAGAGTTCGTCGTAAAGGGTTACGCCGATGCAAGCTTCGACACTAATCCAGATTATTCTGAGTAGTAAACTGGATTCGTATAGTAGAACAGATATTTGGAATAGCTCCAAATAGAGCATGGTAGCTACATCTAGGAGATGACATAGAGATTTGTAAAGAACACACAGATCTGAAAGGTTCAGACCCGTTGACTAAAACCTCTCTCACAAGCAACATGATCAGACCCAGAACTCATTGAGTGTTAATCACATAGTGATGTGAACTAGATTATTGACTCTAGTAAACTTTTTGGATGTTGGTTACATGGCGATGTGACCTGTGAGTGTTAATCACATGGCGATGTGAACTAGATTATTGACTCTAGTGCAAGTGGGAGACTGTTGGAAATATGCCCTAGAGGCAATAATAAATTAGTTATTATTATATTTCCTTGTTCATGATAATCGTTTATTATCCATGCTATAATTGTATTGATAGGAAACTCAGATACATGTGTGGATACATAGACAACACCATGTCCCTAGTAAGCCTCTAGTTGACTAGCTCGTTGATCAATAGATGGTTACGGTTTCCTGACCATGGACATTGGATGTCGTTGATAACGGGATCACATCATTAGGAGAATGATGTGATGGACAAGACCCAATCCTAAGCCTAGCACAAGATCATGTAGTTCGTATGCTAAGAGTTTTCCAATGTCAAGTATCTTTCTTAGACCATGAGATCGTGTAACTCCCGGATACCGTAGGAGTGCTTTGTGGGTATACCAAACGTCACAACGTAACTGGGTGACTATAAAGGTAGACTACGGGTATCTCCGAAAGTGTCTGTTGGTTGACATGGATCAAGACTGGAATTTGTCACTCCGTATGACGGAGAGGTATCACTGGGCCCACTCGGTAATGCATCATCATAATGAGCTCAAAGTGACCAAGTGTCTGGTCACGGGATCATGCATTACGGTATCGAGTAAAGTGACTTGCCGGTAACGAGATTGAACGAGGTATTGGGATACCGACGATCGAATCTCGGGCTAACATTGAACAAGGTATTGGGATACCGACGATCGAATCTCGGGCAAGTAACATATCGATTGACAAAGGGAATTGCATACGGGGTTGATTGAATCCTCGACATCGTGGTTCATCCGATGAGATCATCGTGGAGCATGTGGGAGCCAACATGGGTATCCAGATCCCGCTGTTGGTTATTGACCGGAGAGTCGTCTCGGTCATGTCTGCTTGTCTCCCAACCCGTAGGGTCTACACACTTAAGGTTCGGTGACGCTAGGGTTGTGAAGATATGTATATGCAGTAACCCGAATGTTGTTCGGAGTCCCGGATGAGATCCCGGACGTCACGAGGAGTTCCGGAATGGTCCGGAGGTAAAGAATTATATATAGGAAAGCTGTTTCGGCCATCGGGACAAGTTTCGGGGTTATCGGTATTGTACCGGGACCACCGGAGGGGTCCCGGGGGCCACCGGGTGGGGCCACCTGTCCCGGGGGGCACATGGGCTGTAGGGGGTGCGCCTTGGCCTTCATGGGCCAAGGGCACCAGCCCCTAGGCCCATGCGCCTAGGGTTTCCAGGGGAGGAGTCCCAAGTGGTGAGGCACCCCTAGTGCCTTGGGGGGGGGGAGAATACCCCTCCCTTGGCAGCCGCACCTAGGAGATTGTCTAGATACATATTGAAAGTGGGAGCAATTAGCTAGAGTAGCTCCGTGCAGAGCATTGTTGACATAAATATTTGCAAAATACTTACTTACGGATCTGAATATAACAGACCCGGTGACTAAAATTATCTCACAAGCAAAACATGATCACACCTTAGTACTCTTTGGGTGTTAATCACACAGCGATGTGAACTAGATTACTGACTCTAGTAAACCCTTTGGGTGTTGGTCACATATCGATGTGGACTATGGGTGTTAATCACATGGTGATGAGAACTATTGCTATTAAATCACATGGCGATGTGAACTAGATTATTGACTCTAGTGCAAGTGGGATACTGAAGGAAATATGCCCTAGAGGCAATAATAAAGTTATTATTTATTTCCTTATATCATGATAAATGTTTATTATTCATGCTAGAATTGTATTAACCGAAAACATAATACATGTGTGAATACATAGACAAACAGAGTGTCACTAGTATGCCTCTACTTGACTAGCTCGTTAATCAAAGATGGTTATGTTTCCTATCCATGGACAAAGAGTTGTTATTTGATTAATGGGATCACATCATTAGTTGAATGATCTGATTGACATGACCCATTCCATTAGCTTAGCACCCGATCGTTTAGTATGTTGCTATTGCTTTCTTCATGACTTATACATGTTCCTATGACTATGAGATTATGCAACTCCCGTTTGCTGGAGGAACACTTTGTGTGCGACCAAACGTCACAACGTAACTGGGTGATTATAAAGGAGCTCTACAGGTGTCTCCAAAGGTACATGTTGGGTTGGCGTATTTCGAGATTAGGATTTGTCACTCCGATTGTCGGAGAGGTATCTCTGGGCCCTCTCGGTAATGCACATCACATAAGCCTTGCAAGCATTGCAACTAATGAGTTAGTTGTGAGATGATGTATTACGGAACGAGTAAAGAGACTTGCCGGTAACGAGATTGAACTAGGTATTGAGATACCGACGATCGAATCTCGGGCAAGTAACATACCGATGACAAAGGGAACAACGTATGTTGTTATGCGGTCTGACCCAAAAGATCTTTGTAGAATATGTAGGAACCAATATGGGCATCCAGGTCCCGCTATTGGTTATTGACCGGAGACGTGTCTCGGTCATGTCTACATTGTTCTCGAACCCGTAGGGTCCGCACGCTTAAGGTTTCGATGACAGTTATATTATGAGTTTATGAGTTTTTATGTACCGAAGGAGTTCGGAGTCCCGAATGAGATCGGGGACATGACGAGGATTCTCGAAATGGTCGAGACGTAAAGATCGATATATTGGACGACTATATTCGGACATCGGAAAGGTTCCGAGTGATTCGGGTATTTTTCGGAGTACCGGGTAGTTACGGGAGAAGCAATGGGCCTTGATGGGCTTTAGTGGGAAGAGGAGAAAGGGCCAAGGGGCTGCTGCGCCCCCCTCCCCTCTGGTCCGAATTGGACTAGGGAAAAGGGGGCCGACCACCTTTCCTTCTCCTCTACTTCCTTCTCCCTTCCTCCCCTCTTGGTGGACTCCTACTAGGACTTGGAGTCCTAGTAGGACTACACATCCTGGCCGCACAAATTGCCTTGGCCGGCCTCCTCCTCCTCCATCCTTCATATACTGAGGCAAGGGGCACCCTATGAACAGAAGTTGATCTTCGTGATCGTTCCTTAGCTGTGTGCGGTGCCCCCCTCCACCATATTCCACCTCGATCATATTATAGCGGTGCTTAGGCGAAGCCCTGCGACGGTAGTACATCAAGATCGTCACCACGCCGTCGTGCTGACGGAACTCTTCCCCGACACTTTGCTGGATCGGAGTCTGGGGATCGTCATCGAGCTGAACGTGTGCTAGAACTTGGAGGTGCCGTAGTTTCGGTGCTTGATCGGTCGGGTCGTGGAGACGTACGACTACATCAACCAAACGCTTCCGTTGTCGATCTACAAGGGTACGTAGATCACACTCTCCCCTCTTGTTGCTATGCATCACCATGATCTTGCGTGTGCGTAGGAATTTTTTTGAAATTACTACGTTCCCCAACACCATGGGCCTCCCCCTGCGCCTAGGGATGGAAACCCTAGGGGTGGGGGCGCCCCACCTGACTTGGGGGACAAGTCCCCCCTTGGCCACCGCCCCCCCCTTGGAGATGGGATCTCCTAGGGCCGTCGCCCCCCCTAGGGGCCCTATAAATAGTGGGGGGGAGGGAGGGCAGCCTCACCCAAGTCCCTGGCGCCTCCCTCTCCCCTCGTAACACCTCTCCCTCTCGTTGGAGCTTGGCGAAGCCCTGCCGAGATCACCGCTGCTTCCACCACCACGCCGTCGTGCTGCTGGATCTCCATCAACCTCTCCTTCCCCTTGCTGGATCAAGAAGGAGGAGACATCTTTCCCAACCGTACGTGTGTTGAACGCGGAGGTGTCGTCCGTTCGGCGCTCGGTCATCGGTGATTTGGATCACGACGAGTACGACTCCATCAACCCCGTTCTCTTGAACGCTTCCGCTCGCGATCTACAAGGGTATGTAGATGCACTCCCCTCTCCCTCGTTGCTAGATGACTCCATAGATTGATCTTGGTGATGCGTATAAAATTTTAAAATTCTGCTGCGTTCCCCAACAGTGGCATCATGAGCTAGGTCTATACGTAGTTTCTATGCATGAGTAGAACACAGGTTGTTGTGGGCGTTGATTTTGTCAATCTACTTGCCGTTACTAGTCTTATCTTGATTCGGCGGCATCGTGGGATGAAGCGGCCCGGACCGACCTTACACGTACGCTTACGTGAGACTGGTTCCACCGACTGACATGCACTAGTTGCATAAGGTGGCTAGCGGGTGTCTATCTCTCCCACTTTAGTCGGATCGGATTCGATGAAAAGGGTCCTTATGAGGGGTAAATAGAAATTGGCATATCATGTTGTGGTTTTGGCGTAGGTAAGAAACGTTCTTGCTAGAAACCTATAGCAGCCACGTAAAAACTTGCAACAACAATTAGAGGACGTCTAACTTGTTTTTGCAGCATGTGCCATGTGATGTGATATGGCCAAAAGGATGTGATGAATGATATATGTGATGTATGAGATTGATCATGTTCTTGTAATAGGAATCACGACTTGCATGTCGATGAGTATGACAACCGGCAGGAGCCATAGGAATTGTCTTAATTTATGTATGACCTGCGTGTCAACATAAACGTCATGTAATTACTTTACTTTATCGCTAACCATTAGCCATAGTAGTAGAAGTAATAGTTGACGAGACAACTTCATGAAGACACGATGATGGAGATCATGATGATGGAGATCATGGTGTCATGCCGGTGACGACGATGATCATGGCGCCCCGAAGATGGAGATCAAAAGGAGCAAAATGATATTGGCCATATCATGTCACTATTTGATTGCATGTGATGTTTATCATGTGTTACATCTTATTTGCTTAGAACGACGGTAGCTTAAATAAGATGATCCCTCACAATAATTTCAAGAAAGAGTTCCCCCTAACTGTGCAGCGTTGCGAAGGTTCGTTGTTTCGAAGCACCACGTGATGATCGGGTGTGATAGATTCTAACGTTCGAATACAACGGGTGTAAGCCAGATTTACACACGCAATACACTTAGGTTGACTTGACGAGCCTAGCATGTACAGACATGGCCTCGGAACACGGAAGACCGAAAGGTCGAACATGAGTCGTATAGAAGATACGATCAACATGAAGATGTTCACCGATGATGACTAGTCCGTCTCACGTGATGATCGGACACGACCTAGTTGACTCGGATCATGTATCACTTAGATGACTAGAGGGATGTCTGTCTGAGTGGGAGTTCATTAAATAATTTGATTAGATGAACTTAATTATCATGAACTTAGTCTAAAAACCTTTGCAAAATGTCTTGTAGATCAAATGGCCAACGCTCATGTCAACCTCAACGTCAACGCGTTCCTAGAGAAAACCAAGCTGAAAGATGATGGCAGCAACTATACGGACTGGGTCCGGAACCTAAGGATCATCCTCATAGCTGCCAAGAAAGCATATGTCCTAGAAGCACCGCTAGGTGAAGCACCCATCCCAGAGAACCAAGACGTTATGAACGCTTGGCAGTCGCGTGCTGATGATTACTCCCTAGTTCAGTGCGGCATGCTTTACAGCTTAGAACCGGGGCTCCAAAAGCATTTTGAGCAACACGGAGCATATGAGATGTTCGAAGAGCTGAAAATGGTTTTCCAAGCTCATGCCCGGGTCGAGAGATATGAAGTCTCCGACAAGTTCTACAGTTGTAAGATGGAGGAAAATAGTTCTGTCAGTGAGCACATACTCAAAATGTCTGGGTTGCACAACCGCTTGTCCCAGCTTGACATTAACCTCCCGGACAAGGCGGTTATTGACAGAATCCTTCAGTCGCTCCCACCTAGCTACAAGAGCTTTGTGATGAACTACAATATGCAGGGGATGGTGAAAACTATTCCTGAAGTATTTTCAATGCTGAAATCAGCGGAGGTGGAAATCAAAAAGGAACATCAAGTGTTAATGGTCAATAAAACCACTAGTTTCAAGAAAGGCAAGGGTAAGAAGAACTTCAAGAAGGACGACAAGGGAGTTGCCGCGGCCGGTAAATCAGTTGCCGGGAAGAAGCCAAAGAATGGACCCAAACCTGAGACTGAGTGCTTTTATTGCAAGGGAAAGGGACACTGGAAGCGGAGCTGCCCCAAATACTTAGCGGACAAGAAGGCCGGCAACACTAAAGGTATATGTGATATACATGTAATTGATGTGTACCTTACCAGTACTCGTAGTAGCTCCTAGGTATTTGATACCGGTGCGGTTGCTCATATTTGTAACTCAAAACGGGAGCTGCGGAATAAGCGGAAAATGGCGAAGGACGAGGTGACAATGCGCGTCGGGAATGGTTCCAAGGTCGATGTGATCGCCGTCGGCACGCTACCTCTACATTTACCTACGGGATTAGTTTTAAACCTCAATAATTGTTATTTAGTGCCAGCTTTGAGCATGAACATTGTATCTGGATCTCGTTTAATACGAGATGGCTACTCATTTAAATCCAAGAATAATGGTTGTTCTATTTATATGAGAGATATGTTTTATGGTCATGCCCCGCTGGTCAATGGTTTATTCTTAATGAATCTCGAACATGATATTACACATATTCATAGTGTGAATACCAAAAGATGTAAGATTGATAATGATAGTCCCACATATCTGTGGCACTGCCGCCTTGGTCACATCGGTGTCAAACGCATGAAGAAGCTCCATACAGATGGACTTTTGGAGTCTCTTGATTTCGAATCATTTGACACGTGCGAACCATGCCTCATGGGTAAAATGACCAAGACTCCGTTCTCCGGAACAATGGAGCGAGCAACCAACTTATTGGAAATTATACATACTAATGTGTGCGGTCCAATGAGCGTTGAGGCTCGCGGTGGCTATCGTTATGTTCTCACTCTCACTGATGACTTAAGTAGATATGGGTATGTCTATTTGATGAAACACAAGTCTGAGACCTTTGAAAAGTTCAAGGAATTTCAGAATGAGTTAGAGAATCAACGTGACCGAAAGATAAAATTCTTACGATCAGATCGTGGGGGAGAATATTTAAGTCACGAATTTGGTACGCACTTAAGGAAATGTGGAATCATTTCACAACTCACGCCGCCTGGAACACCTCAGCGTAACGGTGTGTCCGAACATCGTAATCGCACTCTATTGGATATGGTGCGATCTATGATGTCACTCACTGATTTACCGCTATCATTTTGGGGATGTGCTCTATAGACAGCTACATTCACTTTAAATAGGGCACTGTCTAAATCCGTTGAGATGACACCGTATGAATTATGGTTTGGGAAGAAACCTAAGCTGTCGTTTCTAAAAGTTTGGGGATGCGGTGCTTATGTCAAGAAACCTCAACCTGAAAAGCTCGAACCCAAGTCGGAAAAATGCGTCTTCATAGGATACCCTAAGGAAACCATTGGGTATACCTTTTACCTCAGATCCGAAGGAAAGATCTTTGTTGCCAAGAACGGGTCCTTTCTGGAGAAAGAGTTTCTCTCGAGAGAAGTAAGTGGGAGGAAAGTAGAGCTCGATGAAGTACTGCCTCTTGAACCGGAAAGTAGCGCAGCTCAGGAAGATGTTCCTGTGGTGCCTGCACTGACTAGAGAGGAAGTTAATGATAATGATCAAGGTACTTCGGATCAAGTTGCTACTGAACTTCGAAGGTCCACAAGGACATGTTCCACACCAGAATGGTATGGCAACCCTGTCCTGGAAATCATGTTGTTAGACAAAGGTGAACCTTCTAACTATGAAGAAGCAATGGCGGGCCTAGATTCCAACAAATGGCTTGAAGCCATGCAATCCGAGATAGGATCCATGTATGAAAACAAAGTATGGACTTTGACAGACTTGCCCGATGATCGGCGAGTGATAGAGAATAAATGGATCTTTAAGAAGAAGATGGACGCGGATGGTAATGTTACCATCTATAAGGCTCGACTTGTCGCTAAGGGTTATCGACAAGTTCAAGTGGTTGACTACAATGAGACCTTCTCATCCGTAGTGAAGCTGAAGTCCATCCGAATCATGTTAGCAATTGCCGCATACTATTATTATGAGATATGGCAAATGGACGTCAAAACGGCATTCCTTAACGGCTTTCTTAAGGAAGAATTGTATATGATGCAGCCGGAAGGTTTTGTCGATCCTAAGAATGCTAACATGGTATCCAAGCTCCAGCGCTCCATCTATGGGCTGGTGCAAGCATCTCGGAGTTGGAACATTCGCTTTAATGAAATGATCAAAGCGTTTGGGTTTATGCAGACTTATGGAGAAGTCTGCGTTTACAAGAAAGTGAGTGGGAGCTCTGTAGCATTTCTCATATTATATGTGGATGACATACTTTTGATGGGAAATGATATAGAACTTTTGGACAGTATTAAGGCCTACTTGAATAAGTGTTTTTCAATGAAGGACCTTGGAGAAGCTGCTTACATATTAGGCATCAAGATCTATAGAGATAGATCGATACGCCTCATAGGTCTTTCACAAAGCACATACCTTGATAAGATATTGAAGAAGTTCAATATGGATCAGTCCAAGGAGGGGTTCTTGCCTGTGTTGCAAGGTGTGAAATTGAGCTCAGCTCAATGTCCGACCACGGCAGAAGATAGAGAAAAGATGAGTGTCGTCCCCTATGCCTCAGCCATAGGGTCTATCATGTATGCCATGCTATGTACCAGACCTGATGTAAACCTTGCCATAAGTTTGGTAGGAAGGTACCAAAGTAATCCCGGCATGGAACACTGGACAGCGGTCAAGAACACCCTGAAGTACCTGAAAATGACTAAGGATATGTTTCTCGTATATGAAGGTGACGAGGAACTCATTGTAAAGGGTTACGTCGACGCTAGCTTCGACACAGATCTGGATGACTCTAAGTCACAAACTGGATACGTGCATATTTTGAATGGTGGGGCAGTAAGCTGGTGCAGTTGCAAGCAAAGCGTCATGGCTAGATCTACATGTGAAGCAGAGTACATGGCAGCCTCGGAGGCAGCGCATGAAGCAATCTGGATGAAGGAGTTAATCACCGACCTAGGAGTCATACCCAATGCGTCGGGGCCGATCACTCTCTTCTGTGACAACACTTGAGCTATTGCCCTTGCCAAGGAGCCCAGGTTTCACAAGAAGACCAGGCACATCAATCGTCGCTTCAACTCCATTCGTGAAAATGTTCAAGATGGAGACATAGATATTTGCAAAGTACATACGGATCTGAATGTCGCAGATCCGTTGACTAAACCTCTTCCGCGAGCAAAACATGATCAACACCAGGACTCTATGGGTGTTCGATTCATCACAATGTAACTAGATTATTGACTCTAGTGCAAGTGGGAGACTGTTGGAAATATGCCCTAGAGGCAATAATAAAATGATTATTATTATATTTCCTTGTTCATGATAATTGTCTATTATTCATGCTATAATTGTGTTATCTGGAAATCATAATACATGTGTGAATACATAGACCATAACATGTCCCTAGTGAGCCTCTAGTTAACTAGCTCGTTGATCAAAAGATAGTCATGGTTTCCTGACTATGGACATTGGATGTCATTGATAACGGGATCACATCATTGGGAGAATGATGTGATGGACAAGACCCAAGCATAGCACAAGATCGTGTAGTTCGTTTGCTAGAGCTTTTCCAATGTCAAGTATCATTTCCTTAGACCATGAGATCGTGTAACTCCCGGGTGCCGTAGGAGTGCTTTGGGTGTACCAAACGTCACAACGTAACTGGGTGACTATAAAGGTATACTACAGGTATCCCCGAAAGTATCTGTTGGATTGACACGGATCGAGACTGGGATTTGTCACTCCGTATGACGGAGAGGTATCTCTGGGCCCACTCGGTAATGCATCATCATAATGAGCTCAATGTGACCAAGTGTTTGGTCACGGGATCATGCATTATGGTACGAGTAAAGTGACTTGCCGGTAACGAGATTGAACGAGGTATTGGGATACCGACTATCGAATCTCGGGCAAGTAACGTACCGATTGACAAAGGGAATTGAATACAGGATTGATTGAATCCTCGACATCGTGGTTCATCCGATGAGATCATCGTGGAACATGTGGGAGCCAACATGGGTATCCAGATCCCGCTGTTGGTTATTGACCGGAGAGTCGTCTCGGTCATGTCTGCGTGTCTCCCGAACCCGTAGGGTCTACACACTTAAGGTTCGGTGACGCTAGGGTTGTAGAGATATTAGTATGCGGTAACCCGAAAGTTGTTCGGAGTCCCGAATGAGATCCCGGACGTCACGAGGAGTTCCGGAATGGTCCGGAGGTGAAGATTTATGTATAGGAAGTCCAGTTTCAGGGGTAATCGGTATTGTACCAGGACCACCGAAAGGGTCCCGGGGGTCCACCGGGTGGGGCCACCTATCCCGGAGGGGCCCATGGGCTGAAGTGGGAGGGGAACCAGCCCCTGGTGGGCTGGTGCACCCCCCATGGGCCTCCCCCTGCGCCTAGGGTTGGAAACCCTAGGGGTGGGGGCGCCCCACCTGACTTGGGGGGCAAGTCCCCCCTTGGCCGCCGCCCCCCTTGGAGATGGGATCTCCTAGGGCCGGCGCCCCCCTAGGGGCCCTATAAATAGTGGGGGGAGGGCAGCCGCACCTAAGTCCCTGGCGCCTCCCTCTCCCCTTGTAACACCTCTCCCTCCCGTTGGAGCTTGGCGAAGCCCTGCCGAGATCACCGCTGCTTCCACCACCACGCCGTCGTGCTGCTGGATCTCCATCAACCTCTCCTTCCCCTTGCTGGATCAAGAAGGAGGAGACGTCTTTCCCAACCGTACATGCGTTGAACGCGGAGGTGCCATCCGTTCGGCGCTCGGTCATCGGTGATTTGGATCACAACGAGTACGACTCCATCAACCCCGTTCTCTTGAACGTTTCCTCTCGCGATCTACAAGGGTATGTAGATGCACTCCCCTCTCCCTCGTTGCTAGATGACTCCATAGATTGATCTTGGTGATGTGTAGAAAATTTTAAAATTCTGCTACGTTCCCCAACACTTTGTGCACCTCACAATCCTATATATGTGTGTACATGAGTAATACCATCTAGTAATGATATTTCAAGATTATCTAGTCGCTATGTGGTATGTCTTCTCATGATAAATTCAAATTCTAAATTTTCCATTAATTATCTCTTGTTGGATCGTTATTTTGCCTCTTGTTTATCTTTAATTGGTATCACATTATGGGGGGGTAATATGCTATGTGTATATTACTAGCCTAGAAAATGTGTACATTTGTTATTGTAATTTATCTTGTTCCTAGGTGGCATGTTAGCTCTACAAGTTGCAATTTGCTTTTTGTTTGGTGCAAAGATGATGTCAGATATCCTTGCTATCTACCACCGGGAATTATTTCCAAATACTTCTTGTCTTCTGACAATTGGTACTCACTCTTGTGTGGTAGAAATTATTGATCATCTTTACATTAGCCTTTGCTTTTATTTGCTTTATCTCTTGCCTAGGATTGTGTCAACTCCCATTGTATTCCATACCACTTGTGGATCTTGTTAATTTCTTGACCTTGTCTAGTGTTTTCTAGATATAGTGAAAGTGGTGATCCCACCTCGTGCATTTTGTATTCAAATGCAAATTCTCTATAATGCACTAGTCTTGGGGGAGCTATCCTATTCTCTATAAAACACTCATCTTGTGATCCTTATCAAGTGTGTGTTTGTGGAAGGCAAGCAGTTTCTTTTTGGTGCTTTGTGCCATCATGAAACTTTGTAGAGGGCTTGGTTTGTTTGGAACCATTCTCTCTTTTGGGAGTTTGACATCTTTCTTTTTGAGTGTATCAATGGATATCTCATTCCTTGATGTATCTTTTATGGATATCCTCCAAGTGATGATTTATTCATTTGGTATCTTTTCTTCTCTTGGTATTTCTTTGTCTTTTGGTTTCGGTTCTTGAAAGTCTTGAGCATGCATATGTACTTCTTGTAGTTTCTGTGGCATGTTTTCTTTCTTTGACACAATATATAGGGGGAACTCCACCAAGTCTCAAATTGGATGAGATGTGCATGAAATTCATTTTCATATCTATATGCACATATTTATGTGGAGTTTGTCCTATGTGTTGTTGGTTCTCTAACTCTTTGGTCCCAATGAGTTTGGGTACCATTTTGTTTGTGTTGTTGTTCTAGGAACAAGTGGAGATGCATTGGATGCTCGGCTCACTCACAAGGAAGGTGTTGTCACCATGTGCTTATTGGAGTCAAGCTAGGATGATCAATGAACTACTTTGTACCTTCAATTGGTATCTACTACATCCTTCCAATGCTATCTCGGTAACAAGTATCTTCATATACTTCATGCACACATTTCTTGCATCAACCTTGTGTAGGTTGTATCATGGCATGTTATCCATTCTTTCTTGTGATACCTGTTTCCTTTCTCAAAGCATCCCAACAATGATGTCTTGTTGCTAGTTGTGATGTCTTTGATGTTCGTGTGGTTGGAATTCATTTATATACAATAAGACCATATCTAGCCATGTGCTATGCTCTCAAGCAAATATCTTATTGGTATATGTATGAATTCCTTTTGGATATCTTGTTCCTTCGTGTTGTAACTATTTCGGGTGTACATCCTTCTTTGTAGATATATATATCATCATGATTTCGTCTACCTAGAATCTTATACACTTGAGAGAAGTTGCATATCTAGATGATATCCTTTCTTTCACGTCCACCTTGTCTTTCTTATGTTATTTCTTTGGTGGCTCCGTGAAAGCTTTTGCCATGAGTGTGTGTCTTCTATCGTTACATCTTGATGCACTCTTGTGTGGTGAAGATTATTTTCCTCATGCTTATCTTTACGAGGTTTTTGCCATCTTAATTGCTATCCCTCGTCTTGATGAGCCTTTCATCTTCTATCTTTGTTGGAAATATGCCCTAGAGGCAATAATAAATTAGTTATTATTATATTTCCTTGTTCATGATAATCGTTTATTATCCATGCTACAATTGTATTGATAGGAAACTCATATACATGTGTGGATACATAGACAACACCATGTCCCTAGTAAGCCTCTAGTTGACTAGCTCGTTGATCAATAGATGGTTACGGTTTCCTGACCATGGACATTGGATGTCGTTGATAATGGGATCACATCATTAGGAGAATGATGTGATGGACAAGACCCAATCCTAAGCCTAGCACAAGATCATGTAGTTCGTATGCTAAAGCTTTTCTAATGTCAAGTATCATTTCCTTAGACCATGAGATTGTGCAACTCCCGGATACCGTAGGAGTGCTTTGGGTGTGCCAAACGTCACAACGTAACTGGGTGACTATAAAGGTACACTACAGGTATCTCCGAAAATGTCTGTTGGGTTGGCACGAATCGAGACTGGGATTTGTCACTCCGTGTGACGGAGAGGTATCTCTGGGCCCACTCGGTAGGACATCATCATAATGTGCACAATGTGATCAAGGAGTTGATCACGGGATGATGTGTTACGGAATGAGTAAAGAGACTTGCCGGTAACGAGATTGAACAAAGGTATCGGGATACCGACGATCGAATCTCGGGCAAGTATCGTACCGATAGACAAAGGGAATTGCATACGGGATTGATTAAGTCCTTGACATCGTGGTTCATCCGATGAGATCATCGTGGAACATGTGGGAGACAACATGGGTATCCAGATCCCGCTGTTGGTTATTGACCGGAGAACGTCTCGGTCATGTTTGCATGTCTCCCGAACCCGTAGGGTCTACACACTTAAGGTTCGATGACGCTAGGGTTATAAAGGAAGCTTGTATGTGGTTACCAAATGTTGTTCGGAGTCCCGGATGAGATCCTGGACGTCACGAGGAGTTCCGGAATGGTCCGGAGGTAAAGATTTATATATAGGAAGTCCTATTTCGGCAATCGGGACAAGTTTCGGGGTCATCGGTATTGTACCGGGACCACCGGAAGGGTCACGGGGGCCCACCGGGTGGGGCCACCTATCCCGGAGGGTCCCATGGGCTGAAGTGGGAAGGGATCCAGCTCAAAGTGGGCTGGGGCGCCACTTCCCTTATGGCCCATGCGCCTAGGGTGAAGGGGGGACCCTAAGGAAGAGTCCCAAGGAGGGAAGGCACCTCCTAGGTGCCTTGGGGGGGAGGGAAACCTCCCCTGGCCGCCGCCCCCTAGGAGATTGGATCTCCTAGGGCTGACGCACCCCCCCTTGGGCTCCCTATATATAGTGAGGGTAGGAGGGCCTCTTTAGACACCCCTTATGCCTTTGGTGCAGCCCCTCCCTCTCTCCTAAGTCCTTCTCCTCTCCCGTGGTGCTTGGCGAAGCCCTGCAGGATTGCCACGCTCCTCCACCACCACCACGCCGTTGTGCTGCTGCTGGATGGAGTCTTCCTCAACCTCTCCCTCTCTCCTTGCTGGATCAAGGTGTGGGAGACGTCACCGGGCTGTACGTGTGTTGAACGCGGAGGTGCCGTGCGTTCGGCACTTGATCATCGGTGATTTGGATCACGACGAGTACGACTCCATCGACCCCGTTCACTTGAACGCTTCTGCTTAGCGATCTACAAGGGTATGTAGATGCACTCTCCTTCCCCTCGTTGCTGGTCTCTCCATAGATAGATCTTGGTGACACGTAGGAAAATTTTGAATTTCTGCTACGTTCCCCAACAATCTTCACCACGGGTTGTCACAAGCATAGGTTCTCTATATGCTTATTAGTAAGCTTGTGAACCCATTTGCTAGTTGTGTGTGGGAATGATAGGCCTTGCACCGTGTGCCTCATTCTTTCAAGACTTTATTGATGCTTAATGCTCTTCTGTACATTAGTCTTCTCAAGTGCATTGCCTTGACTCACACACATCTTTTTGGTTGAGCCCACTCTTAAGTTGCCTCTCTTACTTGTTGCTCAACCATGTGTTTGTTGCAAGTACTAGGCATAGTTTCATATATGCTCTCTTGCACTTGTTGTAAGTTTCTATTGATTTTGGGGGAGCTATGATCCTATTTTGTGCACTTTGTATCCAGATACAAAAATTCTTGATGTGCACAAATGATGGGGAGCTTCTCTAGTTTCTTTAGAACACTGCTCTGCTCTTATCATTATATCCTTTATTCATGTGGCTCGTAGGATCATTGGCCTGGTTGGTTCAATTGGTATCCTTTGATAGCTTGCTTCAATAGATATCTTTTGATTGCTTGATTGCTTGTTTCTCTCTTTGTTATGTCTTTGTGGCATATCTTCCTTTTGAAATCTTTGGGCCTCAATATAGTTTGTCTTCCTCCAAGTATTTACCGTTGTATGTGTGTTTTGCATTCCACTCTCTTGTTGAGAAATACACAATTTATGGAGGAACACATTTTATATTGGCCTTCTAAGCTTGTGAAAGAACATGCGGTGCCCCCATGTTTGGTTTTGGTAATTGATGACAATCTCTATGGACTAATGGTTGCCTTGAGTTATATTTGAAGGTTTTTGTCCATAGGCTTTTCTTGGAGTACATGTGTTGGTTTCAAGGAGAGTTTGTGTCGACCAAGGTGCTATTCAAGGAATTACCTAAAGATTGGTCTTGTGAGAGGTTGATCAAGACTAAGTCAAAGAGTGAATCAAGTTGACCAACCCACAAAGCATAGAAGATGTACCGAGAGGGATCAAGTGATCCCATGGTATGGTAAGCATTGTCAATTACGCTTCGTGTACTAACCCATGGTCTTCGTGAGGATTCTTTGTGGGGTTAGGTTGCGGTGTGCAAGGTCAAGTGGAGCATCACAAAGAGATCAAATGCTTGAAGCTTGCCGTCCTTTGTGGTGACAATGGACTTGGGAAGATGTGCGGAAGAGTGGCTCACCCATAGTGGAGTATGGGGGGAGCAATCAACTAGTCTTCATCAAGTCAACCCAATCAAGAAAGGTGGTCCAACTTGAGGGAGTCAAGATCGTCTTCATCTAGCTCAAGTGGACCATGTGCAAGGCAAAGGTTTGCCCTTGATAGGTTTTCTATTTTACCGGTCTCATGATGGTAGTTGGGAGACTGGGTTATAGGATCGATTGCCGTACTATCAAGGGGGGCTCTCGATGAGTAGCTTGATCGTATCGTTCGCTGAGAGCTCAAACCATTGCATCCTTGCATCATCTTTTTTGGTTCTTGTTTGGTTCTCTTTGAGAGTCTTAGAGCTTTTGGTCATCTTGATGACAAGTTTGAGTTCATCGAAAACGGAGTTCGCTTGCATACTCTATGATGTTTTCGTTGTTGGAGGTTTTGCCGGTTCTTCTTGGTTGGAGGTTTCCCTCCTCTATTTGTTGGCATACCTCCCCTGCCTCTTCTTACTATAACCAGTCGCTATTTTGATGCTACTCGTCATCTTGTTTCCAACAAGCTTGAGTTTGCTCAATTCGGAGCTCATATGCAGAAGTTATGGCAGTTCTTGTTCTCTTGAGTGTGGTTTTGTCAGGGTCCGCGTTGGAAAGGTTTGGGTGGATTCATCATGTACACGTCTCCTTATTTTCCCCTCCTTCTTCCTTGGAGCTTCCTCCGTTTTCTTGCCTCCCTTGTGTGGCTGCCGTTGTTGGTTGCGGTAGTACTGCTCCCAGGAAAGCGGTAGTACCGTAGGCATCAGCGGTAGTACCGTGTAGTGGCACGGTAGTACCGCAGGTGCCCACGGTAGTACCGCTCCCCTGGAGCCACACTACCGCTGCCCACCAGGCTAGTGCCGCCCCTTTGCGGTAGTAGGAGCGGATGTAATTTTTTACATCCACACCTACCGCGGTAGTACCGCTTTCGCGTGCGGTAGTACCGCGCTATGCGGTCAGGCAGTAGTACCGCCCCTCGGCAGTACTACTATGTCGGGTTTTTGCTACTTCCGTTTCTTTGCGGAAGTAGGCACGGAAGTTTCCCTTTTCCCCTGGTTGGGACTTTTGCCTCGCGGTAGTACCGCATGGGGGGCGCGGTAGTACCGCGCGTGCGGAAGTTCCGCCCCCAGCTCCTGTGCGTCTGTTTATCAGTTCTGTGCTGGGGTTGCGGCAGTACCGTGGGTCGGTACAGTAGTACCGCACAGCCGTGCGGTAGTACCACTTGGTTGCAAGAAGTAGTACCGCGCGGCCTTGCGGTAGTACCGCTGGCCAGGCGCGGTAGTACCGCTGGCCGCGGGCTGGTTGGTGGGTAACGGTTGGATTTTTCCTCACCTATAAAAGGGGGTCTTCTTCCCCAATGGACCTTATCCTTTTAGCTCGTGTTCTTCCCCCATTGTTGACCTTCTTCGAGCTTTCTAACTCTCAATCCCTCCAATGATTCTTGCTAGTTCTTGAGGGAAAAGAGAGAGGAGATCTAGATCCTCGTTTCCACCAATCACTTTCTCCTCTTTGTGAGGGGAACCCCTTGGATCTAGATCTTGGAGTTCTTGGTGTTCTCCTTCTTGTTCTTCCTCTCATTTTCCTCCCTAGCACTAGTTGCTTCCGTGGGATTTGAGAGAGAAGGACTTGGGCACTCTGTGTGCCCTTGCCATTGCATTTGGTGCATCGGTTTGAGTTCTCCACGGTGATACGTGGAAGTTACAAGTTGAGAAGCTTATTACTCTTGGGTGCTTGGTACCCTTGAGCTTGTTCCTCTTGGGTGCTTGGGCGCCCTAGACGGTTGGTAGTGTTCGGAGCTCAATCATTGTGGTGTAAAGCTCCGGGCAAGCTTCGGGGTCTCCAATTAGGTTGTGGAGATCGCCCTGAGCAATTTGACGGGTACCGGTGACCGCCCCCAAGGGTTGCCAAAGTGTACGGGTTCGGTGACCGCCCCCAAGGGTTGCCATTTGTACGGGTTCGGTGACCGCCCTCAAGGGTCCCTTAGTGGAATCACGGCATCTTGCATTGTGCGAGGGCGTGAGGAGATTACGGTGGCCCTAGTGGCTTCTTGGGGAGCATTGTGCCTCCACACCGCTCCAAACGGAGATTAGCATCCGCAAGGGTGTGAACTTCGGGATACATCGTCGTCTCCGCATGCCTCGGTTATCTCTTACCCGAGCCCTTTACTTATGCACTTTACTTTGTGATAGCCATATTGTTTCTTGTCATATATCTTGCTATCACCTAAGTAGTTTATCTTGCTTAGCATAAGTTGTTGGTGCACATAGGTGAGCCTAGTTGTTTTAGGTTTTGCGCTTGACAAATTAACCGTTAGGTTTATTCCGCATTTGTTCAAGCCTAAACCGTAATTATTTTAAAGCGCCTATTCACCCCCCCCTCTAGGCGACATCCACGATCTTTCAGCTTGTAGCCCATTTTGGCAATCGATGCCAATGGGGGAGAAGTTTCAGAGAGTTTTGTGGAGAAGTTTAGAGAGTTGTCTCTTCTGGCTTTGGTTTGTTCCTAAGCATACGCATCTCCTTCGCATGCATTATTGGTTGTTGCATTGCATGGTGATGCATAATTCCTTATATAAACTCTCTTCAAAGTGATTGTCATCAATTACCAACATGGGGGAGATTGAAAAGACATGCGGTGCCCCTATGTGTGGTTTTGGTAATTGATGACATTCTCTATGGACTAATGGTTGCATTGAGTTATATTTGAAGGATTTTTCCATAGGCATTTCTTGAAGTCCATGTGTTGGTTTCAAGGAGTTTATGGGTTGACCAAGGTGCTATTAAGGAATTATCCAAAGATTGGTCATGTGAGTGTTGAGCTTATTGCAAGCATGTCTTGAAGAAGATTGTGTGATCATTCATGTTTACCTTCAAGACATCATCCAAACGAAGAGAGTTGGAAAGATTCAAGGTTGATCAAGACTAAGTCAAGAGTGAATCAAGTTGATCAACTCACAAAGCGTAGAAGATGTACCGAGAGGGATCAAGTGATCCCATGGTATGGTAAGCATTGTCCATTGCACTTTGTGTACTAACCCATGTTCTATGTGAGAGTCTATGTGAGGTTAGGTACGTGTCCATGGGCTTGCGTCAAGAGGAAGATATCATACAACCCATGGAAAGGATGACATCAAGTGGTGGTCGTCATCAAGATTGCCGTGTGCAAGTTCAAGTGGAGCATCACGAAGAGATCAAGTGCTTGAAGCTTGCCATCCAGTTTGGTGTCAATGGACTTGTGAAGATGTGCCAAAGAGTGGCTCACCCATAATGGACTATGGGGGAGCGATCATCTAGTCTCCATCGAGCCAACACAATCAAGAAAGGTGGTCCAACTTGAGGGAGTCAAGATCGTCATCATCTAGCTCAAGTGGACCATGTGCAAGGCAAAGGTTTTCCCTTGATAGGTTTTCTATTTTATCGGTCTCATGGTGGTAGTTGGGAGACCGGGTTATAGGATCGTTTGACGTACTATCAAGGGGGGCTCTCAAGTTGGTAGCTTGATCATATCATTAGTAGAGAGCTCAAACCATTGCATCCTTGCATCATGTTTCTTGGTTCTTGTTTGGTTCTCTTTGTGAGTCTTAGAGCTTATGGTCATCTTAATGACAAGCTTGAGTTCATCGAAAACGGAGTTCGCATGTGTCTTCTATGATGTTTTCAGTGTTGGAGGTTTTACCGGTCTTATTCGAGGAAGGGTTCTCACCATTTTCTTATGGGCCTTTTCTAATTTGCTTCTTATTGTTATTTCTATCAAGATTGTGTTAGCCCTTGTCGCTAGCTTTCCAACAAACTTGGTTTCGTCGAATTTGGAGTCCGTTTGGAGAAGTTGTGTCAGTTTTGGTGTTCTGAAAAGGCTGCAGCGGTACTACCACGGACAGGAGCGGATGTAATTTTTTACTACCGCTTTTGGGAGCGGTACTACCGCTCTTGGGAGCGGTACTACCGCTTGGGGCAGTACTACTGCGGCCTCTTCCGTGGCTACTTGCGCTCGGGACCAAAAACTCATCACAAGTCCAGCGGTGATAGGCACGGATGTAATTTTTTAGTACCGCTCGCAAGCAGTAGTACCGCTACCCTTAGCAGTAGTACCGCTACCCCTAGCGGTAGTACCGTGAGGTCAAGCGGTACTACCGCTCCGACGGTTCTTCTGGCTTTTTTGCCTCCTCGCTATTGTGTTTCAAAGGGCTTCGGTAGTACCGCTCCTTGGAGTGGTAGTACCGCTCGGTGCGGGCCGTGAGCATAATGGTTGGATTTTTCTCCACCTATAAAAGGGGGTCTTCTTCCCCAATGAACCTTATCCTTTGAGCTCGTGTTCTTCCCCCATTGTTGACCTTCTTCGAGCTTGCTAACTCTCAATCCCTCCATGGATTCTTGCTAATTTTTGAGGGAAAAGAGAGAGGAGATCTAGATCCAAATTTCCACCAATCACTTTCTCCTCTATGTGAGGGGAACCCCTTGGATCTAGATCTTGGAGTTCTTGGTGTTCTCCTTCTTGTTCTTCCTCTCATTTTCCTCCCTAGCATTAGTTGCTTCGGTGGGATTTGAGAGAGAAGGACTTGGGCACTCCATGTGCCCTTGCCATTACATTTGGTGCATCGGTTTGAGTTCTCCACGATGATACGTGGAAGTTACAAGCTGAGAAGCTTATTACTCTTGGGTGCTTGGTACCCTTGAGCTTATTCCTCTTGGGTGCTTGGGCGCCCTAGACGGTTGGTGGTGTTCGGAGCTCAATCATTGTGGTGTAAAGCTCCGGGCAAGCGCCGGGGTCTCCAATTAGGTTGTGGAGATCGCCCCGAGCAATTTGACGGGTACCGTTGACCGCCCCCAAGGGTTGCCAAAGTGTACGGGTTCGGCGACCGCCCCCCAAAGGTTGCCATTTGTACGGTTTCGGTGACCGCCCTCAAGGGTCCCTTAGTGGAATCACGGCATCTTGCATTGTACGAGGGCGTGAGGAGATTACGGTGGCCCTAGTGGCTTCTTGGGGAGCATTGTGCCTCCACACCGCTCCAAACGGAGATTAGCATCCGCAAGGGTGTGAACTTCGGGATACATCGTCGTCTCCACGTGCCTCGGTTATCTCTTACCCGAGCCCTTTACTTTGTGATAGCCATATTGTTTCTTGTCATATATCTTACTATCACCTAAGTAGTTTTTCTTGCTTAGCATAAGTAGTTGGTGCACATAGGTGAGCCTAGTTGTTGTATGTTTTGTGCTTGACAAATTAACCGCTAGGTTTATTCCGCATTTGTTCAAGCCTCAACCGTAATTATTTTAAAGCGCCTATGCACCCCCACCCCCCCTCTAGGCGACATCCACGATCTTTCACTTGACCGCTTGTTTTGCACCCGAGGATTGCTAAGAATGGATTTACCCAAATTTATTTTTGAGTCGACTTACCTATTAAGTCACTTCTTTTTCTTAGTCGGATGTATAGACACGTTTTAGTGTGTTTGTTAACTCATTCCACTATCTATGTAGTGCATATCAAAATATCCAAAACACCTTATATTGAACAAAGGGTGTATTAAATAGAATATAAACTGAAGATACCTACGCTTAAACCATTAAATAAAACATATAAAAAAGATACCCACGCTCAAACCATTACCAGAGTAAAATAAAAAGATGCGATTAACTAGACTTCTTCCACAACGATGCCTTCAAAAAGAATAAGCGGCATCACACCATCATTGCTACATACGACCCACGACGAAGTTGTGCATTTATGTTGCCTAGACCAACACATCAGCAACGTTTTTCAAGATAAGGATTTTCATCTTGGTTGCCGATACCAACGACCGAAGCTAGCACATCAATAAGAAGACAATGGCGCGCGAGATAACGACGAGACCAACCACCGAAGTCAAGCATTGGCGAGGGGACAACACATTTAATAAGGTAGTGACGCAAGTTTATCGTTGTTGAGACCAACCAATCAAAGCCATAAAATAAGTTTTCACTCCACAATCCAGACATGAATCAGTAATCGAATCACCATATGAAAGACAGATCTTTCGATAGTCACCCCGGCATGTACTCCATGTCAAACAGAAATGACACTAGCAGATGGGTGGGACATCCTCCTACAATAGAGCACTGCTCGAGCCGTCAGGGTGTCGTCCATGGCGCGTCCCTAATATGCCAATAGCCACACCACACCCGTGTGAACTGGACTGTAGCATCTGTCATATCCCCGAGGCTGTTGCCTCAGCTTCCTACGTGTTAACGACCAGCATTTTGCTCAAGGCCATCGCCCCCCCCCCCCCCTAACAGCAGAGATGTAGTGCTATTTTGCTGATGAATAGTGCTAAAATTAGTGATTAATTCCTGTCAAATGCATGTTTTTCATTGGCTTGGCCCTCCCCAAGCAGTTTTAACATCATTCGGCCCCGTTGATACAATTTTCTTGGCTCCGCCATTGGATGGAATAGCGACTTCACATTGCGATCACATCCAAATTGTAGGGGGTGGAGTGCTTGTACTCCAAACTTTCTAAAGCCCCGTCAGCTTTATTTTCGCTTTGACGGAATTCGAATGTGTGGACCGGTTGGCGCGCACGCGCATGTGACTCGGTTGGCTTGTGCGACACGCAGGCCGTGTCGTGTCCAATACTAGCATGATATTAGTATCTCTTTCTCTGGTGAGGCGAGCCATGGCAGGGAGGGCAGGGCAACACAACATTGGATGACGCTGCGCGTGTGCACGCACATAAATCTTCGCCTGCTTATCTTTAAAATTATTATCATTATTCGGAAATCTTCACTTCATACAAGTTGCAAGGCCGTAGAATAAAAATGTCCCGGCTCGTGCCACACGTATTTTACTACTGTACGTGATAGGTCAACCATGTAAGTACTACCGTGACAGTGACAGCATAGTACTCCCTCCATTTTAAAATACTTGATTTCAATTTGTTTAAAAATGGATGCACCTACATACTAAAACATGTTTAAATACATTTATATTTTGACAAATAAAATGCATGTATTGTAGAACGGAGGGAGTACAAATCAAGGAGGGAGCCGCATCTTCCTACTTGCGCGAGAGCGACTTCCGTTATGTTGGCTCCAAAAATGTAGTGCGACTGTTGCCATTTGAGAATCAGTACCGACTCTAGTAAAGATTGTGCTGCCACATGTGTTGTGTCATGAAAAATGAAAAGGTGCTTTTAAGCAGGGACATGCATAAGTTGCATATATGGATACATTGTTGCATGCGGCCAATATTCTATTCTCGCTAAAAGAAAAGGAATTGCAGCTTTCTTATAGTATTCCGAAGCAAAGGGAGCACTATAAAAACGTTTGTCCCTTTTCTTTTTTTTCTCTTGGCCGATTTGCCCTAAATCCGACGGCCGCCTCTTCATTGTCGTCTTCTTTTCTTCCTCGCCCAGCCTAACCCGGCGCTCGTCACCCTCCGCCATCGGCCTATCTGCTTGCCGTTGTCACCCATGGACAGCGGCTCTGCACATCGTCTCATGGCCTTGCCCTGCCCGACCCGCCCTCTCCGTCGTGCTATCGTTGCATCAACCATCCCCCATTTTCCTTAAAAGCCTCCTGGCTTCGGCGAGCACCCCCGCACACACACCTGTCAAACCTCCGTCTCGTCTTCATGCAAGGGGCTGCCACAGACGGCAATGTCATCTTTGTGTCAAGCTCGGGGCTGACATATTATCGATCGAACCTAATTTATTTGTACTCCTTTTGTTTCATAATATAGTGCATATATATCTTTTGAAAAGTCAAATTTTACATACTTTGACCAAGTTTGTAGATGAAACTACCTATATCTACAATATGAAATATGTATAATGTGAAAACACGTCTTATGATGTAATAATATGTATTTGGTATTCAAGATATATATGTTTTTATATGCAAACTTGATCAAAATTTGTAAAGTTTGACTTCTCAAAAAATATATACGCACTACATTATGAAACGGAGGGAGCATCCTAAAGCTGCGATGATTAATTAGGATCGAAAGAGAGTAGATTTTCTCGAAAAGATATTGCAAATTTTGTTCCGGCGCCACTTTACCACCACTTGGCACTTGGCCTACCATTTGAACCGCGGTAACACCACTAACTAACCCCGAGCTTTTAACCCATTGCATTAGCGACGGCTGACAAAGCGATTAACCAACCCCAAGACGGTCAGGCAGTTTCCGCTTCGTCGTCTTCTCCGGGTCCTCCACCTCGTCGCCTCCCTCCCTCCACCCCTCGAACTCCTCGCCCCGCCGGCTCCCAAATCCCGCCTCCCCGCCTTAATCCCCTCCCACCGCCGACGCGGAGGAGACCGGCCACCAGCCGTCTCGCCGCCGGATTCGGCCACTGATCGAGGGCTGCTTGCCTTGCTTTGGGTGCTCGGATTGGATGGCGGGCCGGTCGCGGGGCCCCTGGTCGGCGTAGCGGGCTGGCCGGCGCCATGTTTGCGCCGAGGAAGGTGGAGGACGAGATGGCGCTGGGCAGGCAGAGGACCGTCAGGTGAGCCGCGGCGGCCTAGCTGCCCGATCTGCTGCTTTTGGTCAGGGATCCAGCATTTGGGGCCGTGCTTCGGCGCGAGCTTCGGGGCTGGGGGCCCGGCAGCATCAGTGTGATTCGTGTCGTTATTCTGTTAGAGCAGGCAGTTGCAGTGTCTTAAATTTTAAGTTGTTAAGCTATACTGTAGGCTGTAGCATGGAGCTTTTCCCCTTTTTGGTTGATCTGGTCGGCGTTAAAGTAAAAGGCAGCATCACATAAAGTAAAACTGTTGATTGAGAACCCAATTCGTGTTGAGGTACAGTAATCTTCTGAACCGTTTTGAAATACAGGGATCCAGCATTTAGGACTGTGCTTCGGCGCGAGCTTCGGGGTTGGGGGCTCGGCAGCATCAGTATGATTCGTGTCGTTAGTCCGTTAAGAGCATGCAGTTGCAGTGTCTTAATTTTTTTGAGTTGTTAAGCTGTACTAGCATGGAGCTTTTCCCCTTTTTGGTTGATCTGGTCGGTGGAATTTAGCATTTATGGATAAAGTAAAAGGCAGCATCACATAAACAAATACTGTTGATTGAGAACTAAATCTGTTTTGAAGTACAGTAGTCCTCTGCTTTTTTGATATGGAATGGAGAATATTTCTTCTGAATTGTAAAAAATTATTATGCATGTTCTTAGTAAGGAATATGAAATTGCAACCAAGTGAGATGCTCTATTCCATGTACTGTGTGTTCTGAATGGTTCAAATGCCATCTTTTGTGATGCTGCTGCCATTCACAGGTTCTATGATGAGAGGGCAAAGCCAGCGATACCGATCCAACAGAAACAGGCAGCGTTCGCTGCTAGTAAACTCGGCGTCGCGAGCTCAGGGAAGAACAAGATTTTCGTGGGAGGGGATGCGCAGCAGTACAAGATTTTCGATCCGTCAAGTGACTTCATCTTGATGTGGAACCGCATTTTCCTTTTTTCGTCCTTCCTTGCTCTATTTATAGACCCCCTGTACTTTTACGTGCCCAAAATCGTCTATGGCGACACCTATTCCTGTGTTGGGACAGACAGACATTTAACCATCATCATTACATTCTTCCGATCAATTGCCGATCTCTTGTATGTGGTTCACATCATAATGAAGTTCAGAACTGCTTTTGTTAAAACGAGCTCAACCTTGCGGGTTTTTGGAAGAGGAGACCTTGTCACAGACCCTAAAGAGATTGCATGGAAGTATTTGAGATCTGACTTTGCAATTGATGTGGTGGCTGCATTGCCTTTGCCGCAGGTAACTTGCTAGTCTTCCTTTTTATTCTAATAAATGGAATATTAACAGTACTAATGAAGTAATGATCCCTGGTTTTAGGACGTTTGTCGTGATTGTTAGTATTTGCAATATTTGATCTTATTTAACGCAGATGTGCTATATTAAGCATGAAATTGTAAGATGAGATTGAACTCAAATAATTTTCTTCAATGCAGTTGCAGTCCAGGCATTTTCTGAAAATATGTATCTTTACTTTATGTGCAGATCATAGTCTGGTATGTGATACCAGCTATCAAGTATTCTGGTGCTGAGCATAACAATAACATTCTGGTGCTTATAGTTCTTGCTCAGTATCTTCCAAGACTATATCTCATATTCCCTTTAACTTATGAAATTGTCAAAGCTACTGGAGTTGTCGCAAAGACTGCCTGGGAAGGGGCTGTATACAACCTGCTACTTTACTTGATAGCTAGTCATGTACGGTATCTGTATGCAAACTTTCATCATTTCGTATCTTGAAGTTCAATTTAAAGTCAAATGTATTGCTCAAGTTTTCATCCTTTATTCTTTCTTATGTAGCAAATTTCTTAGAATCCCTGTTCTTTTTCATTCAGGTTCTAGGTGCACTATGGTACTTGCTATCTGTTGATCGCCAAACAGCCTGCTGGAAAATGAATTGCAGGAATGAAAGTGATTGTAATATTAGGTACCTAGACTGTGATACACCAAATCAGACATGGGCTAGTACGACTGATCTCTTCAGCCGCTGCAATGCTAGCAATGACAGCATCACCTTCGACTATGGCATGTTTCAGCCTGCTCTGTCAAATCAAGCGCCTGCTCAGGGTTTCTTGAGAAAGTTCTTCTATTCCCTTTGGTGGGGTTTACAGAATCTAAGGTATTTCTGTCGTGGACATCTTGATATTGTAGGGTACTAAATACTAAGTGGGAAACTTAGGTTGCAGTTTCCTTTAAAAATCGGCGGCTCTTTGATATCGTTATATACTTATGTTAGTTGAAAGTTTTGATGAGAACCTCAGAGCATTATGTGTTAAACAAAATGTGTTCGGATCTTACTCTTTCAGTCCCAGTTGAATGTACATTGCAAAATTAACTTAGAAGTTCTAATCTTGTCATTATCAGTTGTCAGGATCGATAAGTGGTTCTCTAACATGGTATATGTTTCGTCCATTTTCTGTACAGTTGCTACGGCCAGACTCTTTCTGTGAGCACCTACATTGGTGAGACACTGTACTGTATATTCTTGGCGGTACTCGGTCTTGTCTTGTTTGCGCATTTGATTGGAAATGTGCAGGTACATTTTATACATACTTAATTATGCTCTGTACATTATAAAAGTTTGTTATTCATGAGCATGAAATTCATCATTTTAGTCATAATGTATTAATGTAAACTGTTTTTTTAGAATATGTTATCTTACATTATTTTTATTATTATTCCAGACCTACCTGCAATCTATCACTGTGAGGGTTGAGGAGTGGAGATTAAAGCAAAGAGATACTGAGGAGTGGATGAGACATCGTCAACTTCCTGATGAACTGCGGGAAAGAGTTAGACGATTTATCCAGTACAAGTGGCTTGCAACTCGAGGTGTGAATGAAGAGTCTATATTACAGGTTCTACCAGCGGATCTACGGCGTGACATTAAACGCCACCTTTGCTTGGATCTTGTTCGCCGGGTAGATACTTTTACAAACTTTTCTACAAATACATAAAACTGCATGTTTGAAACTTCCGGGTTTGCCCTTTGGACTAGACTTCTTGTTATTATTATCATGTGCTAATCTCTCTTTCTACTGTGAGGTTTCAGGTACCCTTTTTCTCCCAGATGGACGACCAACTTCTAGATGCCATATGTGTGCGTCTTGTATCATCACTGTGTACAAAGGGCACATACATTGTCCGTGAGGGTGATCCCGTGGCTGAGATGCTTTTCATCATCCGCGGGAAACTGGAGAGCTCCACAACAAATGGTGGCCGCACAGGCTTCTTCAATTCAACTACGCTGAAAGCTGGTGATTTCTGCGGTGAGGAACTTCTTGGATGGGCTCTTGTCCCGAAGCCTACCGCCAGTTTGCCGTCATCCACTCGCACAGTGAGGGCACAAATAGAAGTGGAGGCCTTTTCACTCCAGGCTGAGGATCTCAAGTTTGTGGCCAGCCAATTTAGGCGGTTGCACAGCAAGAAGTTGCAGCACACTTTCCGATACTACTCACACCATTGGAGAACCTGGGGCGCGTGCTTCATCCAAGCTGCCTGGCGGCGCTACAGGAGGAGGAAGATGGCGAAGGACCTGAGTATGAGGGAGTCATTCCATTCCATGAGATCAGAAGACTCGGATGGTGAAGATGACCCTCCACCAAAGAAGAATATCTCTCTAAGAATGATGGCCGGGAAAGTCATGGCTGGGAACAGGAAAGGGCTTCAGGCCATAAAAGAGTTGCCGACACTAAAGAAGCCGGACGAGCCAGATTTCTCGCTCGAACCCTACGAGTAAGGTATAATGGTCTATCCAGAACGGTCACTGATCCTCTAGCCCTGCTACCAAGTTAATCGTCTTTGCTGCATTGAGGAGACTGTAATCCGGTTGGAATTTGGATTCGCAGAACCGGTCATTGATGCGAGAATTCTAATTAACACTGAATCCCAAATGCATCGTGGGAGACCTTACGAAGAGATGCTAAACAGATTATATACTACACATAGATATTCTAGTCATCGTTATGTTGTACATTCAAGATGTGTATCTGTGTTTGTAAAATTCTTGGTGCCTCAGCACAGGGCGCCGCTACACTGACTGTCTCAGCTTCAAAAAATGCTGACATTGAAGCCATAGTATGAAGTACTCCTTAAAGAAATACAAGAGCGTTTAGACCAGTGATCTATAAACACTCTTATATTTCTTTATGGAGGGAGTACCTTTTTGGAGTCTTTTTAGTACGAGGTTTGCTATTTTGTGTAAAGAAATGCAGAGCATATCCCCCATCGGGCCATCACACAGTCTATTTCCATTTGTTAAAGCTTGAGTAAACTGTCAGCAAATTATTTTTTGACGCTACTGATTCTGCCAGGCCACTTTGCTGTAGCTGAAACTGAACATGAATTTAGCAGAAAGCTACCAGTTATTGAACATTGAAGGACCAAAATTTGATTGAGAGAATTGGCAAGGGCCGCGCGAACGCGTACCCCCTCTATCACAAATTACGACGTCCACTCTCCCACTTGGGGAGATGGTAGGCCAGCGCATCCACCAGGTGCAATGTGGACCACTAGCCTAGGCCACGACTCTTCTTGATCAGCCGTCGACCCCGTCCAGGTAAGTATGTTGCAACGATGCACCAGGGGCTCATTATATAGCAACCTCTCCCTCCCCTGCCTCCTCTTGTTGGCGAGGTGGTACTAAACAAACTAAGAGCGCCGTGGTGTACTGGTGCAAGGTCGTGGGCCTGGTTCTGATGGGCTTCCGGTGCTCAGGCCTAGTTCATTAGAAAAACTCTCTCTGGAAGGTAGGCGTGGGCTGTCCGCGGCGAGCGCTACCCACATCCAAGCCCACATAAATCATCTTCATGCCCTAAAAAAGGAAAAAAAAATCATCTTCGTGGACGTCCACGGGTAAAAGGTGCTGAAACGACGTGGACTGTCCTGCCATGGCCGAGAGGAGCCCCCGCCCCCGGCCATGGCCACTACAAGATCCCCGCTCGTGGCCACCCACTGCCCCCGCATCACGGGTTCTCCTGATCCACTGCGGCAAGTTCTGCAGTCATAGCAGCGGCGGAAACGAAGGCAGTGAAAGGCCGGCATGGCCGCGCGGGGGAGCACCACCGGAGGGTGTTGGGGCCGGGAGGCCAGGTGCTTCTGATGCCCATCGACGGCAAGCGCCACGTGTGGCACAAGGGTTTGGCGATATCAACGAGGTCTGCAAGAGCCCCGAGGACCCAAGAAGGGAAGAACAAGGTAAGCAGATGCGCAGTCTTTGAAGATATATTCAGTTCTCTCCTCTCTGGTTATTTTTGATGTTTTCAGATTATGTAGTAGTAGTAGTTATGTACGAGAGAACGCAATCTTGCTGTGCACAAACTAGTGCGTTTTCCATATGAAGTTCATCCATGTCAAATCTTTGTGCTGACTTGTAGGAACGCTGCTGCAAGATGAGTTGTGCCAATGTGTTTGTCAAAGCAGACTTGCATAACAGGTAGCGTATATCAGTATATGTGTGTGTGCCTAAGCTAGTATCGCTCACTTTGGAAATGAAATTAAAGCTTGGTCAGCTGGAAGGAAGCTCAGCTGTTGGACAGACCAGATAAGAGTTCCTTATATACATTGGGGTTCTCTGTTAATTTTGCTATGCTAGTCTAACTGATGATACCCTGAACCCTGCACCCCGTCCATGAGATCAGAAGACTCGGATGGTGAAGATCGATGTCCCTCCACCCAAGAGGAATGTCTCTCTAAGAAATAAGAATGGTGGCCGGGAAAGTCATGGCTGGGAACAGGAAAGGGCTTCAGGCCATAAAAGAGTTGCCGACAGTAAATGCTTCTCGGTCGAACCGTACGAGTAAGGTACTCCCTCCGTTCCAAATTACTCGTCGCAGAGATGGATGTATCTAGAACTAAAATACATCTAGATACATCCATACCTACGACAAGTCGACAAGTAATTCGGAACGGAGGGAGTATAATGTTCTATTCAGAACGGCCACTGATTCTCTAGCTCTGCTACCAATTTAGTCTTCTTTGCTGCATTGAGGAGACTGTAACCCAGTTGGAATCCAGATTCGCAGAACCGGTCGTTGATGCGAGAATTATAATTAACACTGAATCCCAAATGCATGGTGGGATTCCTTACCAAGAGATGCTTAACAGTTTAAAGTACACATAGATAATATAGTCATCATTACATTGTACATTCAGATGTAGAGTATCTGTGTTTGTAAAATTCTTGGTGCCTCAGCACAGGGTGCCGCTACACTGACTGTCAGAGCTTCAAAGAAATCCTGACATTGAAGCCATAGTCTGTACCATTTTGGAGCCTGTAAAGTACAAGGTTTGCTATTTTGTTGAAAGTATAGACTGTAAAGGCCACTTGAACATCGACTTCAGATAGTGCTGCATATGCGTCTGATCACACTATCTATTTCTAAACAGTCACACTGGATTGAGTGACCTGTCAGCAATTTGAAACACCATATATGCAGACTCTGCAAGGCCAGGATAATAAAGTAGTAAATGAAACTGAACGTGAATTCAGCACAAAGAACCACTAAAGTAGGAAGGACCAAAATTTGATTTAGAGAACTGGCAGGGGCCGCGCGAAAAGTGGTAAATGAAACTGAACGTGAATTCAGCACAAAGAACCACTAAAGTAGGAAGGACCAAAATTTGATTTAGAGAACTGGCAGGGGCCGCGCGAACTAGGCGACGACTCTTCTTGATCAGCCGTCGACCCCGTCCAGGTAAGAGCATCTCCAACAAGTTGTATGTTAGTCTTGTTGGTAGAATGTCCATGTCATCAACCATCGCCATTGATAGCCAAGTACTCTCAGCTTACATACAATTCATTAGAGTAGTTGTATGATAGCCAAGTACTCTCAGGTGGCCATCGCCATCGAGACCATGCTCGACGTCACGACCATGTCGGTAGATGAGCTCACCGGCCGGCTGCACGTCGTCGAGGATCGCCTGGAGGAGGACAACAACGACGGCGGCTCGGGTGACCGCCTACTTCTCATTGAATAGGAGTGGCACGCCCGTATGAAGGACAAGGTACAGGGCAGCAGCTCCTCTGGTGGGAACGGCGGACGTGGCCGTGGCGGCGGGCGCAACGGCGGCGAGCGAGACAAGGCGCCGAAGCGCAATGGCAAGTACCACAACTGCGGCGTGTGGGGGCACTTCGCCCGCGAGTGCTACAAGCCGCACCAGGAGCGGCGTGAAGGCAGCGAGGAGGCCCACCTCGCGCAAGGAGAAGACGACCAGCCGGCAATCTTGCTAGCCCGGTGTGCGACGAGGTCGTGCACGACGCTGCGCCGGAGGAGAACAGCGGGCGCGCTGACGCCCCAACAGGCGCGGCGCTGGCGCCGAACGGCAGCCGCGGAGCAAGTCCGGGCGCCACGGAGGTGGTGAACCTCAACGAGGAGCGCGTCGTGCCGGTGGACGCGGGCGCCGGTGTGTGGTACTTCGACATCGGCGCGAGCAACCACATGACCGGTGACAAGGAGCTGTTCGCCACGCTCGACGAGTCTGTCAAGGGCACGGTAAAATTCGGCGATGGATCGCCCGTCAGCATCTGCGGGCGCGGCACGATCGTCTTCGAGTGCAGGCAGAAGGGCCACCGGGCGCTCACGGACATGTAACTGATCCCGAGGCTGCGCAGCAACATTGTGAGCCTCGGCCAGCTGGACGAGCTCGAGTGCAAGACGGTGGTCGAAGACGGCGTGCTGGAGCTGTTCGACCGCGACCGCGCGCTGCTCACACAGGTGACGCGCTCCAAGAATAGGTTGTACACCATCAGGCTGAAGATGGCGGCGCCTGTATGCCTCCTGTCCGTCATGCAGGACGAGGCCTGGCTGTGGCATGGACGCTACGGCCACCTGAACTTCCGTTCTCTCCGTGCTCTCGCTGAGAAAGGCATGGCGGAGGGCGTGCCGTCGATCGAGCGCGTCGAGGAGTTCTGTGACGGGTGCGCCCTTGGAAAGCAGCACCGCGTCCCGTTCCCGCAAGCGTCCAAGTATCGCGTCGAGCGTGGGCTCGAACTGGTCCACAGCGACCTGTGCGGGCCGATCAAACCAGCCACGGCGGGCGGGAATAGGTATTTCTTGTTAATGGTCGATGATCATAGCCGTTTCATGTGGATCGAGGTGATCAAGTCCAAGGATGAGGCGTTCAAGCGCTTCAAGCGGGTCAAGGCGCTCGCGGAGGCGACGCCGGGCAGGAAGCTCCTGGCGTTTTGCTCCGATCGTGGCGGCGAGTTCAACTCCGCCGTGTTCCGGGAGTACTGCGATGACCACGGCATCAAGCATTGCACCACCGCTCCCTACACGCCACAGCAAAACGGTGTCGTCGAGCGCCACAATCAAACGGTGGTGGAGATGGCGCGCTGTCTGTTGAAAAGCATGGGCGTGCCGGCGGTCTTCTGGGGCGAGGCCGTGCGCACCGCGGTCTATCTGTTGAACCGCGCGTCCACACGCAGCCTGGATGGGCGAACTCCGTACAAGGCGTGACACAACCGGAAGCCCAAGGTACATCATCTTCGTGTGTTTGGATGCGTAGCACATGTGAAGCGCCTCAGCCCCGGCATCGACAAGCTGGCTGATCGCTCGACGCCCATGGTCTTCGTCGGCTACGAGGACGGCGCCAAGGCCTACCGGGTGTACGACCCGGCGACGAAGCAGCTGCGCGTCACGCGCGACGTAGTGTTTGAGGAGCACCGAAGATGGGACTGGAGCGGCGGCGCTGACGCGACGCCTACGCCATGCGCCACATTTGAGGTGGTGTACCGTGACCTGCCGACCGGCGGGCACCACGATCTGAGCGCAACACCACAGACCGCCACGCCCGAAGGACCAGGTCTGGACAGCCCACCGCAGGCAACGCCGGGCACAACGGCCCCGCGCGCCCACAACTGGGCGACGCCACCGTCGCATGACACCGAACGGCATGACGCGGCGGTCGGCGCTGTGCTGCGGTACAGGCGCATGGCCAACATGGAGCAGGAGCTCGACGATGCTTGGGAGGATGAGCAGGTGGAGGTGAACCACCTCTGCTTGCTAGCCGCGGAGGAACCAGGCGGCGTTGAGGAGGCAAGAGGAGATCCCAGCTGGAGGCGCGCCATGAAAGATGAAATGGACGCGATCAGGAGCAACGACACCTGGGAGCTCGCCACGCTCCCGCCCGGTCACGTCGCCACCGGGCTCAAGTGGGTCTTTAAGGTCAAGAAGGATCCAACTGGCAACATTGTGAAGCATAAGGCGAGGCTTGTCGCGAAAGGCTACGTGCAGCTGCAGGGGGTGGACTTCGATGAGGTCTTCGCTCCGGTGGCGCGCATGGAGACCGTGCGCGTCCTGCTCGCGCTCGCCGCGCACTCCGGGTGGCAAGTCCACCAGATGGACGTCAAGTCCGCGTTCCTGAATGGCGAGCTGGTCGAAGAAGTATACGTGCACCAGCCCCCCGGTTTCATCGACTCCGACAACGAGAACAAGGTGCTCAGGCTGCGCAAGGCGCTCTACGGGCTGCGCCAGGCCCCGCGCGCCTGGAACGCCAAGCTCGATAGCGAGCTCACCAACCTGGGCTTCGAACGAAGCCCTCTGGAGCACGCCGTGTATCGAAGGACAACCGAAGCGGGTGTCTTGCTTGTCGGCGTGTAAGTTGACGATCTGGTGACCACCGGCACTGACGTGAAGGAAATCAAGAGCTTCAAGGAGCAGATGCATCATCTGTTCGACATGAGCAACCTTGGCCTCCTGAGTTATTACTTGGGGATCGAGGTTGAGCAGCGTGAGGGCGTGATCACGCTGTGTCAGAGCACCTATGCAGAAAAGGTGCTGGAGCAGGCAGGGACGAAGGACTGCAACTCGAGTCACACGCCCATGGAGCACCGGCTGCAGCTGATCAAGGGCGACACCGGCGGCGGCATCGACGTCACCAAGTACTGGAGTGTTGTTGGGAGCTTACGCTACCTCTGCAACACTAGGCCGGATATCACGCACGCCGTCGGCATCGTCAGCCGGCACATGGAAGCGCCGAGAGCGCCGCACTGGGCGGCGGTGAAGCAGATCCTCCGCTACGTCCGAGGGACCTCTGGCTATGGGTGCTGCTACAAGAGGACCATGGAGGAGGCCGAGCTGGTGGGATACAGTGACAGCGACCTCGCCGGCGACGTCAACGATCGCAAGAGTACAACTGGGGTGGTGTTCTTCCTCAACGGCAGCCCAATCACATGGACATCGCAGAAGCAGAAAGTCGTCGCCCTCTCCTCCTGTGAAGCAGAGTACATGGCGGCGGCGACGGCGGCGTGCCAGGGCATCTGGCTGAGCCGTCTCTACGGCGAGCTGGCCGGGAGCGGCCCCATGACGGTGAAGCTATTCATTGACAACAAGTCAGCGATTGCGCTGAGCAAGAACCCGGTGCATCACGATCGGAGTAAGCACATTGGCATACGCTTCCATTTCATTCGTGAATGTATCGAGGATGGAAAAGTGCAGGTTGATCATGTTGGAACTGAAAGACAACTCCCCGATCTCCTCACTAAAGCACTAGGGTGCGTCAGGTTCAGTTTGCTGAGGGAGTGCCTTGGTGTCGTCGAAGTGAAGGGATCTTAGGCAACAGGATTAGGTGGTGATTTGTTGGAAAAGTTGTAATCCTGTCGCACCTCTTTTCTCGTAGTTTTTGCTTTCTGCAAATAAACCTGACCATGTAGCGTGAGCGTGTTCACGTACTGGTCGGAGCAGTAGTTAGGTAGGCTTGCACATTGCTACATCTAGCTCGTGGGATGGCACGAGCAACGGTTGTAACGACGGAGCCTTGTGCGTGGTCAAGGAACGTGGGATGGCACGTCCGCATAGCTTGGTCATGGCGCAAGATTAGAATCGATCTGTTAGTTAGTTCTTGAGCTGTTAAATAAATAGAGAAACAGAAAAGCTGCAAGTCGCACGCAGCGCAAAACCTCTCTCTCGTGTGTGTGTGTGTGTGAGTTCATCGAGCCCGTAGTCTAGCTACAACATTTTCTTGCTGATATGAGTTACCTGAAGCCATGGACTGATTATGATTCCAAACTGACAGAGGGAGATGTGTGCAGTCTTAGAAGATGTATTCAGTTCTCTCCTCTCGGGTTAATATTGATGTTTTTCAGATTATGCAGCAGCAGCAGCAGTAGTAGTTCTGTACTATGAGAGACTATAATCTTGTTGTGCACAAACTAGTGCGTCTTTCATCTGAAGTTCATCCATGGTCAAATCTTTGTACTAACTTGTAGGAACACTGCTGCAAGATGAGTTGTGCCAATGTGTTTGTCAAAGCAATGGGTGGGTGCTTCAGACTTGCATAACATGGTATCGTATATGTGTATGTGCCCAAGCTAGTATAGCTCACTTTGGAAATGAAAGCTTGCTCAGCTGTTAATTTTGCTATGCTAGTCTAATTGATGATACCCTGAACCCTGAACCTGAAGCTTCAGTTACAGGTAGGACCTCACGCCGGGAGGAGTTTTATTATGAGAAGCTCCAATTTTCCTTATTCTGAATTTTGCAGGTTATCTATTGTCCTAGAGATTGTAATACGGTGAGCACACATTGAATAAACTAGCATCTGATGCTTCTAATTAATTTTTACACTCTTGAAGCATGGATGTTAGCAATTGAGAGTCATGCACGTACGCAGTTGGCGTTCTAAAATTTTGTATGCTCTGAAGACAGAAAATATATCCACGTGAACTCTGAAGACAGAAACGGGTACTCTGAACCCTACGTTCATCGCTGTGTGACGCTAAGTGTTTTAAATCTTGCAGGACCAAATATAACCAAAATATGTGGACATCCTGCTAAACACACTTGTCCCACAGAAATCATACGTGGGCACGTGCGGGCCACAATATAAATTACCACAATTTCCTGCCGTGCTAGACAGGCAGTAATTATATAACTAGTGCAAATGTATTGTTCCGTGCGGCCTAGAAGCACCTCATCTCGATTTCTCATGTATTTATTCTGCTTATGTATCTTTACTTAATGTCCAGATCATAGTCTGGTATGTGATACCAGCTATTCGTACTCACTGCTGAGCACAACAATAACATTCTTGTGGTTATAGTTCTTGCTCAGTACTGTATCTTCCAAGACTATATCTCATATTCCCTCTAACTTATGAAATTGTCAAAGCTACTGGAGCTGTTGCAAAGACTGCCTGTGAAGGGGCTGTATACGATCTGCTACTTTACTTGTTAGCTAGTCATGTACGGTATCTATATGCTTTTATAGGCAACCTTTCATCGTTTGATATGTATTGCAATTTTATTAGGATCCCCTGCTCCTCTTCATTCAGGTACTAGGTGCACTGTGGTACTGCTAGGAGCATTTGTTGCTCGACTGATATTACGCCAAATCAGACATCGGCTAGTACAACTTATCTTCAGCAGCTGCAATGCTAGTACTATATCAATAATAAAGGTCCAATGTTTAATTTAAGGAATTGGCAGGGGCCGCGCGGACGCGTACCCCCTCTATCATAAATTATGACGTCCACTCTCCCACTTGGGGAGATGGTAAGCCAACGCATCCACCAAGTGCAATGTGGACCACTAGCCTAGGCCACGACTCTTCTTGATCAGCCGTCGACCCCGTCCAGGTAAGTATTTTGCAACAGTGCACTGAGGGATCACTATATAGCATCCTCCCCCACCCCTGCCTCCTCCCGTTGGCGAGGTGGTACTAAACAAACAAGACACAGAGGGGTTTTTTTTTAGGTGCAGCCGGTGCAAGTTCATGGGCCTGATTCTGGTGAACCTTCGGTGCTCAGGCACAGTTCATTAGAAAACGATCTTTGGGAGAAGAGTTTGTACGTTTTTTGCATAGAAGGTTGATTTCAAATGGATTGTCTGGGCTGGGTAGATGATCCACGGTGGTCAGGCCTCGTGGGCTCAGGTGGAGGATGTTGCAAATAATAAATATAAAGAGGAGAGTACGAGATGATGATCCCATAATTATTTACCATGGGATCACGGACCCCTTAACCTTGGAGACGTTTGCATGCATGAGGCTCTTGCTTTGGCGGATGACTTGGGACAGTAGAGAATTTGCGTGGCATCGGACTGCCAAGAGGCGGTTAATGATATCAATAGGGGAACAGGAGGCCCCAATGCTGCGTTGGTACATGAAATAATGAACCATTGTAATAGTTTTATCACTTGCACTTTTGTTTTCGAGCGTAGGAACTTCAATTTTGAAGCTCACCATCTCGCCAAGTTTGCTTGTAATCTACATATAGGTAGACATGTTTGGTTGGGCAATCCCCATGACCCCAATCTTGTACCTATGACAATTACTTCTGAATAAATAAAGCAGGCGAGATTTCTCAAAAAAATAATTTAACAAGTTGGAGCCAATGATGATCGCATGCAGCTGAAAGATTTTTTTTTTCGCGGGTACACATGCAGTTAAAAAGTTACTGTGGATGCATACTAGCGAATACTCCTTCCTTCCCAAAATATAACACAATTGACTTTCCACGGTCTTTAATGCATAACTTTGATCACTAATATATACAAAATTATATGAATCTAGCATGTATAAATAGTATCACATATTTGTCGTGCAAACTAGTTTTATTTTATAGTATATCTTTATACTAATTATTTAGACATGCTACAAGTGAAAATCATAGTTAAAATTATGTCAAACAGTCCCTGCAATTTTTTTTGTCAAAGAGCAAAACAAAAAAAGTCAACCGCGCCTTATATTTTTTAAATGAGTGAGTACTTTTTTCAGAACAACCGAGTAGCTTTAATTAAGGATTATATACTTTTTTAGAATTAATTAAGGAATATATAATTTTTTTAGTCTAGGAATATATACATGGGAGGAGGACGCGAGTTCTAATTAAATTGCATGGAGACTTGTAAAAACACAAGGTCGTGGGTCTGTTTCCTGGTGGACTTTCGGCCGGGTCCAAGTGGGCCAAAAGTGCGCTTGTGCGCCTCTCTCGAAAAAAGCAAAAGAAAAGCAGTGGAGCTCCCCGCTCTTGTCTCAGACTAGTCACAGTGGGGAGTAATTTAGAGTAGTAACATGCATATGTTATTACTCTATATTACTACCTCTACAGTGGATAGTAACATATATATTGTATTATGCATCACTTCATTTATTAAGCTATAGACTCATCTTTTTTTGATATGTGTAATGTTACAATAACTAGCTATGTTACTACATGCCTCTCTTTCTTTATTAATTACATGCTACATCATCTATTTTGCAACCTATGTTACTCCCATTATAGGTAGTCTCACATGTGTCCCCTTGCTGCTTCAACAGCGAGCACAGCAGACCCCAGCACGCTACTCCAGACCACATTTGCAAGCAATCCTATACTCCACTAATTAGCAGCCACCTCGGCAACTGAAAGGTAATTTGCAACATGCTGATTCTGGAAGGCCAAGTTGATGCAACTAAAACTAAACATAACTTAGTAGAAGGCCTCTCAAAGATCAAAATTTGATTTAGAGAATTAACAGGGGCCGCGCGAACGCGTACCCCCTCTACCACAAATTACGATGTCCACTCTCTCACTTGGGGAGATGATAGGCCAGCGCATCCACCAAGTGCAATGTGGACCACTAGCCTAGGCCACGACTCTTCTTGATCAGCCATCGACCCCGTCCAGGTAAGTATGTTGCAAGGGTGCACCGAGGGCTCATTATATAGCTGGCTCTTCCTCCCCAGCCTCCTCCCGCAGGCGAGGTGGTACTAAACAAAACTAGAGCACCGTGGTGTTGCAACTGTGGGGTGCGAGGTCGTGGGCCTGATTCTGGTGGAGTTTTGGTGCTCAGGCCCACTTCTTTGAGAAAACGGTTATCCATAGAAGAGAGAGAGAGAGAGTGTGTGTGTGTACGCTCGTTTTTGCATAGAACTTCAAAAAGTGGCAACGTGTACCAGCGGAGGGGTTGGACATACTGTGATAGTGATGTTTGACTGTCAGAGCTTCAAAGAAATCCTGACTGGAAGCTTCAAAGAACATTGCAATGTGCATCAGAAAAACCAAGTGTTATATGGCAAAAGATTGAAATCTATCACTTCTTTCAATTATCATCTAGACATGAGGTCTGTGGTTTCCGGCGAAAAGATATGCTCTACATGATGATCTTTCAGGATTCAACAAAATATACCTGCGAAAAGGCCACGCGCCTTGTAAGAGAAATAAGTTGAGAAATGCAACCATAATACCATAAAATTGGTTTACCTGTTGCTATCATATACGGGGTATATAACTGGGTAAACTGGAGAGTTCTCAATTATATGCAAAAACTTCTTCAACTTCGTGTTCAACTGCCAACAGAAAGCGTAAGCTACAAGTGACCAAATGTATGTACAGAGAGAGTATTTAAGGAAAATCAGAACTCAGCACCAAGGGTATAGAACTACAGAACTTTAGAAAATTATATGGTTCCCACGATCATAAGTAGCAATATTAAGTGAAGCAAAGACGGCTCTATAACCTGCAGCATAGCTACGTACTCTGTAGAAATCCATCAATTCATCCGCTCTGAACTTTTGCTCCTGAACCATTGCTGGGCAGAGGAGGAACAGGAGCAAGGGAACATGGAAGAGGAAGAAGAGGGCAGGGTAGGAGATGGGATTCAGGGCGTGCCAATAAATGAAGAAAAGAAGAAGGAAAGTTCATAGGAACTGAGACTGGGGGCTGAGGAATTGATATGAACAGTGGTCATCCTTTCATGAAATGGAAATTTACATACATTTGCACAGTTGAGAAATTACATACCCTTTGGTGGGCAAAATGAAGCATCAGCAAGAAGAGCGTGCTATGGTACACAGATACGAAATACGCGGGCGGATGGCAGGTGCCCCATGCATTCAGATGACCCAAAACCAAGCAACAAACGAACCGAGGACCAGCCCAACCACAAGGAACAGCACTATGACGATCCCCGCGGTCTCGGAGTGGTGTATGGGCACGGCCTTGGGCGCGAGGATCATGAGCACGGAGGTCAGGTACCCGTTGGTGAGCCCGAGAAGGCAGGTCAGCACGGTGACCGGGATCTCGGTGCGGAAGTAGCTGGGTCCGTGCAGGCAGCCATAGAAGAGGGGATAGAACAGGAGCCTCGCGAACGAACCGGCAACGGCAACATTGGAGTTCTGCAGGAGGTAGATGGCCGGCAGGCACTTGCCGATGAGATCAAACACGTTGTAGGCGCTGATGAGCATGATGGGGTACCAGTCCTTGAGCGCATCCGAGTGCACGTCCTCCGTGATGAACCCCGGAAATATGGACAGGGTGACTGCATAGATGAGAACCACTCCTATCCCGTACCACTTCACCGTCCCGACAATGCTCCACAGCGTCGACCTCCAGGCAGGCCCCGTCATGCCGCCGCCCACCTCCGCCTTCTGAGCCCTCTGCTTGATGTTCTTGTAGTACACTACGACGGGAAGCCTGCGCGCCACGTTGTAGCACACTATGCAGATGATCATGACCACCATGCCAACCATGAAGTACAGGATTGCGCTTTGCCTTAGCCCATTGGGGTCCTGAGGGAAGCTCGCTTTTGTGATCACTCGAAGTGCTGAGACAAGTACACCTGTGGAACACAGATCATGAAAACAATGCATCTAGCATCAGCCCATCACATAGATCCTAATATATGCCTCCGACATTTTGACAAACAAAGTAGATGCTAGCAAGTTCCAAAGTCGGCAAAGCACAATCTATATATGCTCCACTGAAATTTGAAACCACTTATTGGTTGTTCTAACAGATTTTATAGTACCTGCTGCACTGTCAGTTTATACTCTCAAACTCTTCAGCTCGATAAGGCTGTATGCTGCCTGATTTCTGAACAAACAACCAAACCAGTTTCTAGTCTAGGGGCAATTCAGAAAACTAGCTACAGGGCAAAAACAAACGAACCGGAAGAAAACAGAGGGGGAGAAAGGGGACCTGAAGCGGCGGTTCCGGCGACGACAGCCTGCATGTAGCGCTCGGGGAGCTCCCCGGCGAAGCCGATGACCCCGCCCTGCACGAGCGCGTCGGCGACGCCGCACATGACGGTGGCGGCGACAGTGACGTCGAAGGCGCCGTAGAGGCGCGGGGTGCCCTTGACGTAGACGGCGTCCATGACGGGGACGACAAGGAGCGCGAGCGTGAAGAGGGTGAGCCCTGTGTTGATGCGGGCCGGGGCGCTGGACTTGGGGAAGACGAGCACGATGAGGAGCAGCGGGAGGAGGCAGGAGAGCATGTAGGAGACGGAGAAGACGCGGTCGACGGGCGCGCCCGGGTAGAGGTAGGAGAAGTAGTCGACGGCGGTGATGTAGGCGTTCCAGGGGAGCAGGAACCCGGCGCCGAGCGTGAAGAAGATGAGGTAGCCGACCCCGAGCCGGTCGGCCGGCGGGGGAGGCGGGCGCTCCGCCTCCGCCGACCCCGCCGGCGGCGGCAGCAGCGCCGTCGTGGCCTCCTCGTCGCCGCCGGCCATGGCTTGGTCGGGTGGATTTGGGAGATCTCGGATGGGTGGACTTGGGGGATCTGGACGGGTGACTTGTTTTTTTGGGCTGCTCGAGAGAGAGAGAGAGTTCCGGCTTTGTGGGCTTTCGTGTAGTTGAGGAGGTTCGTGCTCCTACGCTACGCTATGCGACTTCTAATGTAATGATGCACATGTTGCATTCTTTATTGTGTCCCTGACAGCCGTGTGCCGACTGGTGATTCTTTGCTTGATTTTTTGTCTTTGCTTTATCCCCCATGTGGCATCACGCTATCAGCTATGATCAATATATACGCGCATACACTTATCCCTATAAACACACACATCCCCTACCCTGTGAGCATCTCCGAAAGATTGAGCCGGCATATCATTTTAAAATTTACGAAGTGACCGTAGACGCCTCGACGTCGACGGAAACATCTCCTCCGACTGAAAGCGCATCGCGGGAAATTCTGAAATAAATCCAGAAATAAATGCAAACACCAGAATTTGAACGTTAATGGGCCGGGATACCATAATCTCTCTAACCATCCAACCACAAGTTGGTTCGCCATGTCCAGGTCGTTGCTAATGCGAGGTCGAGTCATTGTCGTGTTTTTTTCGTGATATTGGGCTGGCGATCTGTTTTCTCTCTCTTTGTAATCCACTCACATTCCTTTCCAAAGCCTCACATCTAGTGGGCCTTTGTTTTTTCCGTGGTCGGCTGCGTTTTTCTATTTCTTTTCACAGGTCTGTGCAATGACTCAATTCACACTTCACCTCGGCTTGGTGCGGACGTCCTGGCATGGGAACCAGAACAGAATGGTATTTTCTCTGCCCGAAGCGCATATCGGCTGGCTCTCGATGATCGTCTTCATCAATCTTCAGTCGCGGCGAGCAGGGACCGGACTGGCGACGAGTCGTCTGGGCTTTATTATTGAGGTGCCCTGCTCCTCCGAAGGTGCGTGTGTTTGCGTGGCGTGTGTGGCTACTGATTGTTTACCCACTTGAACTAATAAGCACCGTCTTAAACTTGAAGTCTCTAATCTGTGCCCGTTGTGTGCTACCGAACCGGAGGACACATTCCATGCTCTATGTAGGTGCCCACGAGCAGTCGAGCTGTGGCGAGCAATGGCAAAACAATGGGATATTCCAGACGTCCGGAGGCTAGTGAACACAGGGACGAATTGGCTCCTCCATGTGTTGGCGGAGCTGTCAGAGGAAGGGCGCTTGTGTACGATGATGACGCTATGGAGATGTTGGCATGTGCGCAACGAGATCGTCCACAATAAACGTCCGCCACCCATCAAGGTGTCGACCCGATTTCTCTCCAGTTATATTACCTCCCCGCTAGTCGTACAAGCCAGCCCTCATGCTGATCATGTCAAAGGTAAAATGGAAGCTGACCAACTAAGCAAGAACAGTCCGTTATCACATGTGCGCTCGGAGCGAAAGAACCTTGCCTGGGAGCCTCCGCTGGCGGGCTGGGTGGCGTTGAGCAATGATGGCTCTTTTTCGAAAGTGGACAACACAGCAGGAGCTGGCATGGTGCTTAGAGATGAAGGTGGTGCAATTATATACTCCTCCTGCCGTGAGTTTGAAAGTGCAACTATCCCTGGGTGGTTTTGGTAATTTCTAACAACATATAGCTCATTGAGCTAATGCTATTTCAAGATAAAAATTTCAGGAAAGCTCAATGACTGGCATGGCATGGATTAGAAAGTGAACCCTTCAAAATGCTAAGGACAAAAGATTGGCTCAAGCTCAAAGCACAAGACTCTACATTTTCTATTTCAGTGATCCAAGATCACATTGAGTCTATAGGAAAAGCCAATACTATTAAGAAGGGGTGAGGAGTTGCTTAATGAGGTTCTTGCTCAAAATGCTTAGTGATATGCTCCACAAACCCTCCACTACTTTCTCACATCCACATATGTCCAAACCAAAAAGTCCAACTCGGCCCTACCGAAATTTCATATCCAGAGCCACCGAGTTCAGTTGACATAGCCACTGCCAGAAACCCTAGTCTTTTCGGTCTCACCGATAGGGATCTCGGTCTCACCGAGATGGGATTGTAATCTCTCGGTTTCCCTTCGTAACGTTTCAGTCAAACCGAGATGAGCGATCGGTCCCACCGAGATTGCAATGCAAACACTCTGTTTCCTTTTCGTAACGTTTTGGTCCAATCGAGATGAGCGAATCGGTCCTACCGAGTTTGCCTGACCAACTCTCTGTGTGTCTATTACCAAAATCGGTCTCACTGAGATTACGTTATATGCCCTAACCCTAATGAAATCGGTCCCACCGAGTTGACATGTCGGTCCCACCGAAATGCCTAACGGTCACATTATGAACCAAATCGGTCTGACCGAGTTCTCTGAATCGGTCCCACCGAGTTTAGTGATTTGTGTGTAATGGTTAGATTTTGTGTGGAGGCTATATATACCCCTCCACCCACTCTTCATTCGTGGAGAGAGCCATCGGAACATGCCTACACTTCCAATACACATTTTCTGAGAGAGAACCACCTACACTTGTGTTGAGGTCAAGATATCCCATTCCAACCACATAAATCTCTCTAGCCTTCCCCAAGTTGCTTTCCACTCAAATCATCTTTCCACCAAATCCTATCCTATGTGAGAGAGAGTTAAGTGTTGGGGAGACTATCATTTGAAGCACAAGAGCAAGGTGTTCATCATCAACACACCATTTGTTACTTCTTAGAGAGTGGTGTCTCCTAGATTGGCTAGGTGTCACTTGGGAGCCTCCGTCAAGATTGTGGAGTTGAACCAAGGAGTTTGTAAGGGCAAGGAGATCGCCTACTTCGTGAAGATCTACCCTAGTGAGGCAAGTCCTTCGTGGGTGACGACCATGGTGGGATAGACAAGGTTGCTTCTTCGTGGACCCTTCGTGGGTGGAGCCCTCCGTGGACTCGCGCAACCATTACCCTTCGTGGGTTGAAGTCTCCATCAACGTGGATGTACGATAGCACCACCTATCGGAACCACGGATAAAAAATCTCCGTGTCAACATTGCGTTTGCTCCCTTAAACTCCTCCCTTTACCTTCATGTGAAATTGTTTTACATTCCGCTGTTATACTCTTAGAATTGCATGTGTAGGTTGATTGCTTGACTTGTGCAAAGTTGCTAAAATCTTCCAAGAACTAAAATTGGGAAAAGACTAGATTTTTATTTGGTCAAGTAGTCTAATCACCCCCCTCTAGACATACTTTCGATCCTACAAATGGTATCAGAGCTTTGGTCTCCATTTGCTTTGATTTCCATAGCTTTTGGTGGTCATAGCCTTGGTTTCACAACCTTGGAGAGTATGGCGTCTAGCGAGGGAAATTACCACCGTAGATATACTTACTTTGATGGTACAAATTTTGCTAGTTGGAAGCATAAGATGAAAATGCATATTCTTGGACATAACCCCGCCGTTTGGGCTATTGTGTGTATTGGCTTGCAAGGTGAATTCTTCGATGGGAAAGAACCAAACCGTGAAGCTACCGCAGAAGAGTTGAAGATGCTACAATACAATGTTCAAGCGTGTGATATTCTCTTCAACGGATTATGCCCCGAAGAATTCAACAAAATCAGCCGTTTTGAGAATGCATAGGAAATTTTGGATACTTTGATTGATATGCACGAAGGTACCGACTCCGTCAAGGAATCCAAATTGGATGTGCTTCAAAGTCAACTTGAAAAGTTGAAAATGAAGGATGGTGAAGGTGTCGCTGAAATGTACTCTAGGCTTGCTCTCATCACAAATGAGATTGCCGGCTTAGGAAGTGAAGAGATGACTGATAGATTCATCATCAAGAAGATCCTAAGAGCCTTGGATGGAAAATATGATACCGTGTGCACATTGATCCAAATGATGCCCAACTACAAAGATCTCAAGCCAACGGAAGTCATTGAAAGAATTGTTGCTCATGAGATGTCACTCAAGGATAAGGAAGAGCTTCACAATAAGTCAAGTAGTGCTTACAAAGCCTCGTGTGATGCTCCCACATCATCAAGTGAGAAGAAAAGCTTCAATGAAGAATTGAGTCTAATGGTGAAGAACTTCAACAAGTTCTACAAGAGTAGAAGCAAGGAAAGAAGTTCCAAGTCAAGGTCCTACAATGACAAAAGATCTTCTAGTCGTAAGCGTAATTGCTACAATTGTGGAAGACCCGGACACTACTCCAATGAGTGTATGGCTCCCTACAAAAGAAGAGAAGATTCTCCCAAAATAAGAAGTAGAAGAGAAGAATCACCATCAAGAGAAAGGAGTAGAGATGATCATTATGAACGAAGATCCTCTCGGAAAAGCAAGGATTCGGAAAGAAAGGATAAGTCATCAAGGAGTTACACAAAAAGAAGACATCAAGCTCATGTTGGTGAATGGGTATCCGGTTCCGACTCCGACCATCACTCCGACTCCGAATATACTCAAGATGAAGGTGTTGCCGATCTAGCACTTGTGTCAACCAACTCCTACGACATATTTGACTCACCAAATGAAGGAATTGGGAGATGCTTCATGGCTAAAGGTCCAAAGGTAATACACCCCGAGTATGTTGATTTCAATAGTTCATGATGATTTACTTGTTGACAACTCTAGTTATGAGAACTATGATGAAACGTCAATTAATCATGCTAATCAAGCTAAAACGAATGATGATGATAAGAAGGTGATTGAGTGTCTAACTAAAGAATTAAACACTCTTAAGTTAGCTCATAAACTACCTTGGAAGATCATCGAGAACTTTTAAAGACTCATGAGAAGCTACGCTTTGAGAAGCTCAACCTTGAGCAAGAGCATGAGTTTTTAAAGGCGATCAATGATGAGCTTCGAAAGAAAAGTTCTTCTTACATTGCCAAGCGTTTACTCCTGTCTACTTACATGCCACAAGTTAAATCTAGCAACAAGAACAAGAAAGATGCTTCATCTAGTAGTAACAACAATCATGCTAAATCCAATGTTGTTGCTTCTAGTAGTTCTCTTGATTCCACTAATGATTCTCTTAGCCAAGTTACACTTGAGCAAGAAAATAGCTTATTGAAGGGAATTATAGAGAAAGGTGTTTACAAGAGCCTTGCCGGAAGTAAGCAATTTGAGGAAACTTTACGCAAGCAAGGAAGACACCGGAAGAATCAAGGTGTTGGTTTTGAACAAAAGTTCAATGCCAATGGAGTTGAGTGGGAATAAGATCAATACCCCAAGACGAAGTTTGTTCCTCAACAAGACAAGTATGATCCTACATCTTTCAAAGGGACACAAGCTCAAGATGATCTTCCACCACAAGACCACAAGCAAAAAGGTAAGGACAAGCTTCAAGAGGAAATTGATGCATTTGAATAAGCACCTAAGGCCTTGGTCAAGTGGGTTCCCAAGACTACATCAAGTTCTACTTCATCAAGTACGACTACAACTCCAAGGATTCCCATCAAGATGGTGTGGATCCAGAAGAAGAAGAACTAGAGAGTTCTTGAGGGTGACTCAGTCAACATACTTCACTCCTATCATTTTGGCGAGGACAAGTGCAAACAACTTCCATATCTTGTACTAGTTTAAGCAGTCACAAACCCTTTTGTTGGTAAGACAAGGGACAAGGTAACCTAATGCTTTCATGGAAAACATCTTGTGTACACATCACTCTATGTATATGGATATCCTTGTTTGTTCCTTGTGGGACTAACCCGTGTAGGTATTGAAAGTGCAACTCACTCCAAAGGATTGCCCCGAATGATCTACATCTCCATTGAGCATCCACATATTCAACACCTACATAATGTCATCATCGACAAAACCCAAGGTTAGTTCATCCCTCTTAGGGGGGATATCACATCTAGGGGGAGCTTTACTCTAATTAATTGAGCTAAAGCAACTCTAATGGTGTGAACACAACAATGCTTTATGTAAAAGTGGTAACCCAACTTGTGCTTAAACGATGAGTATGACCTATGATCAAATGTTCTCATTTGACTCCTAAGTCAATATACTCATATATAGATGACCTAGTCATCGCCAAATTGCTTGATAGATGCTAGAGTGTTTGTGCATGTTTTGTCACATATTTCATTTGCCATTTTAATTGTGTGAGCATGTCGGATGCATATTTTATTCATTCAAGGACATCCATTTGTTGCTTTGATTGTTTGGCTCTTTTTCTTTTGCCAAATGGATGGACAAGAATGGCTAAGAACTCCCTCTAGCTATCTATGCTTTTCTCGTCTCAAACTCTATTCATGCTACATCACAAAGTTTGATCAAGTCAGATTCGAACCACTATGTGTGAGGAGCACTCGGAGCCCCCGATTCGTCATAGACTTAAACTTCCATAACCTCTTTGTGCATTTCGGTCTGACCGGTTCACCCCTTTCGGTCCTACCGAGATCACTAAGTTGATCTAGGGTTTTCAATCTCGGTGCAACCGATTAGAACCTTTCGGTCACACCGAGTTGCAGTAATTGCTTGCAGTTTTGCATCTCGGTGCCACCGAGTCGTTCCACTCGGTCACACCGACAGGGTCAGGTTATATATACCGACGGGCCAACTTTTGGAAAAAATTTCGAACCTCTTCGCCCGCGCGTAGCCTGCTCTGCCTCCTTGGGTCTCCAGATCGTCCTCTCATCGCCAGCGACCTCCCGCCGCTGGTCTCCGCCGTCGTTAACGGCAATCTGCCCTGTCGTTGCCGCCGTAGCAAGTTCACCGCTGAACTAGGGTACGAACTTGATCTTTGTGCTAATCCATAACTCTGATTCTTAGCACATTGCTTTGCCATGATTCTTGCCACGATTGAAATCATCCTGTCCAGCAAAAACGTCTCGTAGATTAGTTTTGATTTGACAATTTAGGGTTAGGTCTCTGCCGAATTCATCTGGGACCGACCGAGTTGTAGAAATCGGTCTCACCGATTTGGCTTAGGCCAAAGCACATGCGTTTTCGGTCTGACCGAAAATCGCAAATCGGTGTGACCGAGTTCGATTCTCTGTGAAACCCTAGCAGTCTCGGTGCCACTGAACTGTGACTCGGTCTGACCGAGTTCACTAGTTTAGGTTCCAAAAGCTGCTTCGGTATCACCGAGTTTACAAATCGGTAGATCCGAAATGCTTTCTGTGAAGAACTAAAACTAAGTTTTTAAGTCATCTGTTTTGCAAAACTCATGTACTTTGTGATGCTCATCTTCTCTACCTCATCTATAATTTATTCACAGGGTTTGCTGACTGGTTGCCTGCAAGATGTTTGACCAGAGTGACAACCAGAACAAGTCTGAACAACAGGTGCAGATGAGTGAGGGTTCTGATCCCTCTAGCAGCTATGATGAGGGCAGCAGGAGCACACCAAGCAACTTGCCAAAGGCTGCTACCAGGTCAAGGAAGAAGAGAACTTTTGACTCAGAGGATGAAGATTATGTGGCTGTTGAAGATGAAGCCACTTCAAATAAAAAGGTGCTAAAGAAGGAGTATGGCACTGCTGCTGCAACTAAGCCAGGAAAGAAAACAAAAATGCCAGCAAGAAGACAACCTATGTCAAAGCCAAGAAAAGTTGCCACAGGTGGAACCATGAAGTTCACCATTGAATCTGAAGAAGAAGTAGCTGGTGAGGATAAGAAGAAGAAAAGGGCAAGAACTACTAAAGCCAAAGTTCTTGGCAAGCCCTCAATGAGGATTGATTCTGCAGAAGAAGAAGAGTAGGAGGATGCTGCACCAGAACCCAAAGCTCAAAAGCTTATGGGGGATGCAATCAGATCAGGGGCTGCTCCATCAAAGCCCAAAGCTACTCCCAAGGCATCTGCTCCAGCTCAGAAGCCCAAGAGAAGCACTAGAAACATTCCAGCTGCAGAGAAGAACAAGTCCCCAGTGCCTGAAGCTGCTAAAGAAGATGAAGCTCAAGTGTTGAGGACGTTGAAACCTAAGATCCCTAACCACAATGATGCACACCCAGTTGCAGAAAACATGAAAATCAGGAAGGATGCAGGATTCAGACTATGGAGACAGTCTGATCCATATGCTATCGGGAGAAGAACTGCTGTGAACTACATGTTTCACATGAAGGAACAACAAGATTTTTATGAGACAGTTCTGCTTGACAAGAAGCCCATTGTGTGTGACATGAGATGGGTTGACTGGGAGTTCATCAAGGAGAATGAGGATCACTTCCCTGGTGTACATGATAGCTTCAAGGCATGTGGAGTTGAGACTTTTGTTGCCCAGAAGCTCACTAAGTGGAATGATGAGCTCATTATGCAGTTTTACTCCACTGCCCACTTCTATCCAGATGGAAGGATAGTATGGATGTCTGAGGGTACTAGATACCAGTCTACAGTTGATGAGTGGGCCAAGCTTATCAATGCTCTTGAGGAACATGAGAATGACTTGGATATTTATGCAGAGAAGAAGAAAGACCACAATACAATGGACAACATGTACAAAGAGATCCCAGATGCTGCTTTGGATACTCATAAGTTTGGATCTGTCCACTTCTTGCTATCTGGTCTCCCTACCATAAACTGGTTTCTAAGGCACACACTGCTACCCAAGTCAGGTGATCACAAGATGATCAGAGGACATGCTATAAACTTGCTGCATATATTTGATGTCCCACAAAAGTTCAAGGTCATGAGTTTGATTGTAGAGACAATCAAGAGGACTACTGCTGACCAGAAGAGAAGTTGTGGGTATGCCCCACACATTCAGGAGCTCATCAACTCAAAGATGGGCATAGGCACATATCTTTTGGATAAGGAGCACCTGGCCATATACCCTGAAGTTGAAGACAACACAGTGGTGATGAATGAGAATGAACCATCTTCAGCTCAAGCACATGAGAAGAGAGAGAAGACTAAAGCTGAGAAAGCTGCAAAGATGCCAACTGTAGAAGAGGCATCTCAGGTATTCTTGAAGAGCAAGCAAGACCAACTTGGATATCTGATCCAATCCACGCTGAGGATTGAGAAGGGCTTGGCCACCCTGACCAAGAACCAGGAGAGTTTGGAGAGGATCATTGAGTAGAAATTCTATGACCTTGATGTCAAGGCAACAGAGATCCAAACTGCAGTTGAGCAACTTCAGGAGGAAGCAGAGGAGAAGAAGGGCAAGTCTACCACAGATGCTTTTGCTAGAGTGCCCAGAGGCCAGAGATCTGCTGCAGTGCCCATGACAAACACTAGAGCTACAACATCAGCACTAGCAGCTACAGCTCCGGTTCCACCTCCAGCAGCTACTCCACCAGCTCCAGCTACATCATCTGAAGCTTTCATCCTTGGAGTTCTCTCAACACCACCTCCCGAAGATCAAGCCTAAGAGTCGTTTAGCACTATGCTTTTTTGAACTTTTTTGGTAACTTGTTGCCAAAGGGGGAGAAAAATGTATAGATCATAGGCTTCCAGAGAGAGTGTTGCCTTTCTATCTCTCTTGCTATTTTGGTCGAAACTTTATTGTGTGCTTGTGTGAGATACTTTATGTCCTTGTGAGGTACTTGTTTGATCACGTGTTTGATCATATGCTACCCTTAATGCTCGTTGGATGATATTATCTCTTATATCCTTAGATGATCATTCACTTGCTTGGTGATGAGTGCATGCTTTTAATTTCTATCATTTTGAGCGCTCCACCAAGATGTATGTGACATGGAAGAGTAACCCATGATCCTAATCGATTGTGCATTTGCATTCAAAAGCAAATCTTAAATAATGCACAAATTTAGGGGGAGCTCTTGCTTATCACATACTTCTCAAAGCGACGATGTTTTTCAATCTTATTTATCATTTGTCGAAGCTTTGATCTATATGTTGTCATCAATTACCAAAAAGGGGGAGATTGAAAGTGCAACTATCCCTGGGTGGTTTTGGTAATTTCTAACAACATATAGCTCATTGAGCTAATGCTATTTCAAGATAAAAATTTCAGGAAAGCTCAATGATTGGCATGGCATGGATTAGAAAGTGGACCCTTCAAAATGCTAAGGACAAAAGATTGGCTCAAGCTCAAAGCACAAGACTCTACATTTTCTATTTCAGTGATCCAAGATCACATTGAGTCTATAGGAAAAGCCAATACTATTAAGAAGGGATGAGGAGTTGCTTAATGAGGTTCTTGCTCAAAATGCTTAGTGATATGCTCCACAAACCCTCCACTACTTTCTCACATCCACATATGTCCAAACCAAAAAGTCCAACTCGGCCCTACCGAAATTTCATATCCAAAGCCACCGAGTTCAGTTGACATAGCCATTGCCAGAAACCCTAGTCTTTTCGGTCTCACCGATAGGGATCTCGGTCTCACCGAGATGGGATTGTAATCTCTCGGTTTCCCTTCATAACGTTTCAGTCAAACCGAGATGAGCGATCGGTCCCACCGAGATTGCAATGCAAACACTCTGTTTCCTTTTCGTAACATTTCGGTCCAATCGAGATGAGCGAATCGGTCCCACCGAGTTTGCCTGACCAACTCTCTGTTTGTCTATTACCAAAATCGGCCTCACCGAGTTTGTGTAATCGGTCTCACCGAGATTACATTATGCCCTAACCCTAATGAAATCGGCCCCACCGAGTTGACATGTCGGTCCCACCGAAATGCCCAACAGTCACATTGTGAACCAAATCGGTCTGACCGAGTTCTCTGAATCGGTCCACCGAGTTTGGTGATTTGTGTGTAACGGTTAGATTTTGTGTGGAGGCTATATATACCCCTCCACCCACTCTTCATTCGTGGTGAGAACCATTGGAACATGCCTACACTTCCAATACACATTTTCTGAGAGAGAACCACCTACACTTGTGTTGAGGTCAAGATATCCCATTCCAACCACATAAATCTTGATCTCTAGCCTTCCCCAAGTTGCTTTCCACTCAAATCATCTTTCCACCAAATCCTATCCTGTGAGAGAGAGTTGAGTGTTGGGGAGACTATCATTTGAAGCACAAGAGCAAGGAGTTCATCATCAACACACCATTTGTTACTTCTTGGAGAGTGGTGTCTCCTACATTGGCTAGGTGTCACTTGGGAGCCTCCGTCAAGATTGTGGAGTTGAACCAAGGAGTTTGTAAGGGCAATGAGATCGCCTACTTCATGAAGATCTACCCTAGTGAGGCAAGTCCTTTGTGGGCGACGACCATGGTGGGATAGGCAAGGTTGCTTCTTCGTGGACCCTTCGTGGGTGGAGCCCTCCGTGGACTCACGCAACCGTTACCCTTCGTGGGTTGAAGTCTCCATCAACGTGGATGTACGATAGCACCACCTATTGGAACCACGGATAAAGAATCACCGTGTCAACATTGCGTTTGCTCCCTTAAACTCCTCCCTTTACCTTCATGTGCAATTGTTTTACATTCCGCTGCTATACTCTTAGAATTGCATGTGTAGGTTGATTGCTTGACTTGTGCAAAGTTGTTAAAATCTGCCAAGAACTAAAATTGGGAAAAGGCTAGGATTTTATTTGGCTAAGTAGTCTAATCACCCCCCTTAGACATACTTTCGTATCCTACAGAGTTACAACACTGTGCAACGCCGTTGCAATCTGAATTAGCAGCTTGTGTGGAAGGTGTCTCCTTAGCCATCTACTGGTCAGCTTAGCCAATCGTTATCCAGTCAGATTACTCAGAGCTTATTAAGATGACCACTGTGTTAGACAATTAATCCCATAGGATCTACTTAACAGATCATAAGCCAGACATTATATCACCTAATTGCATCAATCAGAGAGATGGATTGGGTTCTTACCACCAATGGAAGCAGCCATTGGTGTCGACGATGCGAAGTCCCGTGCCTGCTCGATGCAGGCTTGATGTAGATGCTCGCTGCAGGTAGTGGTGTCCCTCCGGGCGCCACCGGCACTACCCTAGAACAGGGGCAGAGCTTGGAGATGATCTTCCTGTCGTGCAGCGCTCCCCCAGATCGGTTAGGGTTTTGGGGATGTGGAGAGCAGGAGTAAACCGTACGAGAACTAGTCTGACGTAGGTGCCGGCCGCTCCCCCATCTGTTTTTATGTGCGCTGGCGACAGGGGAACAAAACCACTTGTTGGTTAGGACTTAGGGTGCCCCCGATCAGGGCGCGTAAGTTGGGGTCGAGGGGAACGCACATTGGTTCCTTACCCCTTCCCTTACGTTAACTTATCCTCTATTTTTCTTTTCTTTTCTTTTCTTTTCTGTTCAGCCCGTTGGGCCTTAGATCAATACCAACATTCTCCCCCTTGATCGTTAGGCTCAATAACTTTTGTCCATTCTCCATAGGAATAATATACCAGAGTAAGGTGTTACAACAGCCGATGAAAAGCCATTGAACCTCAATACTCATAGCACACATCCTATTTCGAAATGGAAAACATTTTACTTATTGGGAGTGGTTTATATTAGCGGTCCCATAATTCCATAATCAAGAGGCTTCCAATAATCCCATGTCGGCTACATGCTCATGAAATATATTGGGTGGTAAGCCTTTAGTAAGCGGATCCGCAAGCATATGTGCCGTACTGATATGCTTAACATTAATAGTTTGATCCCGGATTCTATGTCGAACAACACGGTACTTTAGGTCAATGTGTCTGGCAGCAGCACTTGACTTTTGTTATTCGCATAGAAAACTGCGGGTTCATTATCGCAGTACAATGTCAGTGGTTTGAAAATGCTGTCAACCACTTTAAGTTCGGGAAGGAAATTCTTTAGGAATACAGCCTGCCCAGTGGCCTCAAAACATGCTAGATATTCTGCCATCATCGTAGATGAGGCAACTATCTTTTGCTTGGAGCTTTTCCATGATATGGCTCCTCCAGCGAGTGTGAATATATAACCTGACGTGGATTTCATACTATCCACACACCTGGCAAGATCAGAGTCTGAATAACTTATAACTTCCAGGTTATCGGACTTTCTATATGTAAGCATGAAATTCTTAGTTCCTTGCATATAACGCAAGACCTTTTTTGCGGCCTTCCAGTGGTCCGGTCCTGGATTAGATTGAAATATGCCAAGCATCCCAGTTGCAAAAGCTAAGTCAGGGCGTGTACATACTTGAGCATACATGATGCTCCCGACAGCTGAAGCATAAGGAACCGACTTCATCTGATCATTTTCATTTTGGTTCCTTGGACATTGGAATGCCCCAAACTTATCACCCTTAACTATGGGGACAAGTGAGGAAGAGCACTTATGCATATTGAATTACTTTAGTACTCTCTCAAAGTATGCCTTTTGCGATAGTCCTAATGTTCCTTTGGACCTATCTCGATGAATCTCGATGCCAAGGACATACGAGGCTTCACCAAGATCCTTCATGTCAAATTTTGAGGATAGAAATCTCTTGGTCTCATGCAGCATATCTTTATCGCTGCAAGCCAATAGAATATCATCCACATATAGGACTAAAAATGTGAACCTACTGCCTTTAAATTTAACATATATGCAGTTGTCCACTTCATTCTCTTTAAAACCAAAAGTTCTAATAATCTCGTCGAACTTGAGGTACCACTACCTTGAAGCTTGCCTGAAGCCATATATGGATTTCTTTAAACGGCATGCCATATGTTCTTTTCCTTCCATGTCAAAACCTTTAGGTTGAGCCATGTAAACTTCTTCTTTTAAGTCACCATTCAAAAATGCCGTCTTTACATCCATTTGATGCAGCTCAAAATCATAACGAGCTACAAGTGCCATGACAATTCTGAAAGAATCTTTGGATGACACAGGCGAGAAGGTCTCCTTATAATCGATTCCTTCTCTCTGTGTAAAACCTTTTGCTACAAGTCTCGCTTTGAACTTTTCGACGTTCCCTTTGGAATCATATTTGGTTTTGTAGACCCACTTTCAGCCTACCCTTTTGGCTCCATCAGGAACTTCTACTAAGTCCCAAACATCATTCGAGCTCATAGATTTCAATTCGTCTTCCATGGCTACCAACCATTTGGACGAGTCTTCACTTTTAGTGGCTTCTTTATATGAGGTCGGATCTTGTGCCTTCCCTATGTCATTTTCATCCTCACACATGAAAGTGACATAATCACTAGAGATGGCCCTTTTCTTTTCTCATTGTGATCTTCTCGTAGGCTCATTACTATGTGCATTTTCTCTTGCCCGGGAAGGCTGAGGATTAACATTGGGTTGAGGCTCATCATTTGGCTGAGGATCCTCATCATGCTGAGGATCTTCATTATGCCGAGGCTCCTCGTCGGATTGAGGATCCACTTCAGGTTCGGGATCACCAGTAGGTGTCTCGTGCATATTAGGCATAGGGATAAAGTTCTATTGGATAGTCGGGGTTGGAACATACACCCGCTTCTCCTCAAGATCAATTGCCCTAACCTCAGTGATTTCATTATCCTCAAAAAACACCGCTTGCCTGGTTTCCACAAACTTGGTGGTATGGCCTGGGCAATAAAAGCGATATCCTTTTCCTCTATGAGGGTACCCAATGAAAAAAACTGTCTTTGGGTCCAACTTCTTAATGTGTGGATTGAATACTTTAGCTTCAGCTAGGCAGCCCCACACACGCATGTAATTCAAGCTCGGTTTCTTTCCCGCCCACATCTCATAAGGTGTGCTCGGTGCTGACTTAGTTGGAGCAAGATTCAGGATGTGTGCAGCTATTTTCAATGCCTCCATCCAAAGGCTTACTGGTAAGTTTGCATGACTAAGCATGCTACGTACCATATCCATAAGAGTGCGGTTTTGACGCTCAGCGACGCCATTTTGCTGAGGTTCACCAGGCATTGAATATTGGGCAACAATTCCATTTTCAACAAGATATTTCGCGAATGGTCCTGGAATTTTCCCATAAGGAGAATGTCGGGTGGTAGGTGCGACATATGCCAACGGGTGGCTTATCATTGTGGGAGCCAGTAAGACATCGCCGGTGCCTGGAAACGGGATAAGGCGAAGACATGCACGCCGGCGAATCTTACCCAGCTTCGGGGCTCTCCGTGGAGATAACACCCCTACTGCTGCTCTGCGGGGTCTCCGCATGATCACTAGATGAACAAGTAGCTACGCAATGCTCCTCGAGCTGTTTTGGTGGGAGGAGGAAGAAGGGAACGGCTAGCCTGCTTCTTCTCCTTGCGGGGTGTCTAGAACTAGCAGGGGGTCGAACCCTTTGCATGGGTGCCTCGGGGGGTTTATATAGGCCTACCCCCGGGGGTACAATGGTAATTCGACTGGGCGCGGGGCCCAGCCGTCTGTGACTGCACTCGCCGGCTTCTGCGCCCGCTGCTGGGGCCCGCCAACTGGTGGGTCCCGCCGGCTGCCGGCCCCTTGGTCGACAGGCAGGTCCCACTGTCCAGGGCCTAGTCGGCGGCTGGTCACTGTGGCTTCATCTTGGTGACGTAGGCTTCGTCGTGGTAGGCGTGGCTACAGTGCCGCCGCTCGTCTGGCGATCGCTGTAGCCTCACCGTGTCTTGTCTCCTTAATAGGGCGTCTCCTTCGAGGGAGGCGGCTAGCCGACTGCGGGGAGCCGGCTCCGTCTCGAGCTGACTGGTTGGAGGCGTGGCCGCCTTCGGGCGTCTCTCTGCCCGAAGGGGCCCACCGTTTGTGGGCCACGCTGGCGGTCCGTCGTGGGTGACGCCAAGGTCAACATGGCAACAGTGCCGCGCCGGACGGGTCATGCCTACCCCGTACGGCGCACTGTGCCAGGCGTGCTCCGGGATTCGGGGGTGGCAGGCTTCACTGTAGCCACGCCTCGTCGCACCGCCGTTAGGTGGGTGCAAACTTTGTGGGTACGGTCTTGACCGCTTTATGGGAGCCGGCTTCTTGGAGTCGGCCTTCTCATGGCCGGCTTCTCGAAGTCGGCCCTCCCATGGCTTTCTTCATGAGGGCTAAAGTCGGACCGCCTTCCGGAAGCCGGCCTGGGTGGCAGCCAGCAAGGGGAAGGCGGCTCCATGTCTTGGATTCTTGAGAGCCGGACGGGCTCGTAATTTTTTTAGAAGGGCCAGGGGAAGCCGGCTAGGCTATCCATGGCTATTTACTCCGACAGTAGTCCCCGAAGCTGATCGAGCTTCGAGGCGGACAAAGGGACGAGAAGCTTGGTCAGCTTCCTATCCGGAAGAGTCGGCTTAGCGGGTGTATGCCGACTTCAGAGAGCCTCGCGTCTTGCAGGCAGGAAGAGGGGGGGGGGGACCTGCGTGCTGACCGCGGGCCCTCCCGCGGCCACGTGGCAGCGAGATCCTGTGAGCGCACGCGCGCGATGGGACGCCGCAGCAGGCCCGGGCCCGCCACTCGCGAGCCTTGGTCTGGGCGCGGATCTTACGTGGCCCACAGGGGCCACTCGCCTTCCCGAGGCAGTTTTGTTTCGCCGTTAAGGCTCAATAATCGCGGGACGTGGGGAGTGGGCACGATCGATCCCCACGCTTCCCCACGCCGCGCCTCCTCGGCTCCGCCACGCGAGCCTATAAGTAGGGGGAGGAGGGAGAGCGACAGAGGTTCTCACGCTCTCTCCCGCTCCGCCCCTCCTAATCCTCGTTTCTTCCTCTCGCTGCCGTCGCAGCTTCCCATCACAGCACCCCCACATCGTCCTGCTCCCATGGCGCTGTCAAGCTCGTGGGACGGCTCCAACGTCCATGAAGACCATGTGGAGTTCCTCCGCCAGACTCGGCGCCTGCCTGGCGCCAACCTCGTGCAGGTTCGCCTGGCGCCGGAGACGGAGATCTCGCCGGCGCCGGAGGAGGGCGAGCGGGTCGTCTTCCGCTCCCACTGCCTGCGCGTCTTCGGCCTTCCGGCGAGCGGATTTCTGCACTCCTTCCTCGAGTTCTACAATCTCCAGCCGCATCACCTCACGCCCAATGCGGTGATGCTGCTGTCGGCCTTCGTCTCCCTCTGCGAAGGCTTCTTGAGGCTGCTCCCCACGCTGGAGCTCTGGGGAGAATTCTTCTAGAGCAAACTCGGCACCGTCGTCGCCGGCGTGCCTGCCCCCTGCGGGGCCTTCATCGCCATGAGGAGGGCGAGCGAGAACAACCCATTCCCGCCCATCCCCCTGATCTAGTCGGTGAAGGTCCGGCAGAAATCATATTTCTACGTGAAGAACGTCGCCGAGCAAGGAGACTACATCAACCTGCCAGCTTACGTAGCCAGCCCGCCGGCTAGGAGGCAGCCCTCGTGGAGTTTCTGGTCCCGGTCACTGTCTCCGGCCGGGAATGCCGCCGTCTCCCGGCTTCGGGTGATGATCCAGTCGGAAGGCCTGCGCGGGGCCGACTTGGTGGCCGCCTTCGTGGAGCACCGGATTCTTCCTCTCCAAAGCCGGCCCCATATGATGTGTCAGATGAGCGGCCGCTTCGACCCAAGCCGGCTGAGCACATGGGAAATGCCCCACGCGGAGCTGGCGCTCATGGTTAATTACATCGCCAACTGCAAGCTCGCCGGGGACTGGCAATACGGCAAGGCGCCGTATTCTTGCGCCAATCCTCCGCCCGTGGTAAGCTTCTCTCTCTATCTTCTTTTTGTCGTCAGCCGGCTTCATGACGGCCGGTCTCTGACCAGTCGATTCTTTTGAGCAGAACCCTCTTCTTCCGCCGCCGGCCGGGGCGGCAGGGATCGAACGCCAGTATGCCCCCGACCGCATGGTGGACGACGTTGACGACCCGGACTTGGGGGCGGCCGCCATGGAAGACGCCGTCGTGGGGGACAACGCCGAGCCCGGAGGCTCAAGGTTCACCGCGAGCTTCGAGGACTGGCCGGACGATGCTGAAGCCGAAGTCGCCCCACGTCGCCAGCCGGCGGCCGACTATCAAGGCGCGGGCTCGTCCATCGCACCGGCTGCCGGCGGCGCGCAGAAGCGCCGGGCCGCTTCAGGCCTCTTCGGCAGTCGGCCGAAGAAGTCCAAGCCCTCCACCGCGGCGACAAAACGAGACGAGGCGGCCGCGAAGGCGGCCCGCTTCCGCAAGGCAGTGAAGCAGCCTCAGGCGGTTTCAGCGTAAGTCGCCGGTTGCCTGGTCGCATGCCCTTCATCATTCTCTTTCTCTTCGAATATTCTTCTTAACTTTTTCTCGCTTGCTGGATAGGGCGCCGCTTTCCCTTGAGCGGGGTCCGGGCGGTTCTGTAGTGGGGCCGGCTGGAGGGTCTTCGAGCTCCCTCCGCGTGGACCCCCGCGCCGACCTCAGGGAGGCCACAGAGCGGAACGCCTGCGAAGCGCGGGAGGAGCGCGAGGCGGCGGAGAAGGCGGCCGCCCAGGCGGCGAAGGAGCAGGTCGACGCGGCAGCCAAGGCCCAGATGGAGGCGGCGACCGTGGAGACGGAGGCGGAAAGCTCGCGCAACCAGCCTCCGCTGCTCGCCATTCCCCTCCGAGCCGTAGCCCCCGACACCCCATTGCCCTTGGCGGAGGAGATCGTCCAAGACCCGCCGCTGATGGAGAGGGGGGAGGACCCTGTGGCCTTCGCGAGGAGAGCGCCGCCAGCAGCGCCAACCGGAGCGGGCCAAGGCGGCCAATCGTCAGCGGTGCCAGAGGGGCCGACCGGAGGTGAGCCGGAGAACAGAGCCGACCTCGAGGTGCAGCCGGCGACGAGCCGGCGCGCAGGGGGAGGCGCCGCTCCGCCGGAGTTGCGCAGAGTTATGGGCGCAGGCCAGTCGGCAGACGATCTGGAGGCGGCCAGTACTGCCATGCCCGAGTGGACTCCCAGCGGGGGGACTGGCGAGCTGAATGTGGCGGCTCAAGGGGTCCAGAGCCGGCTGCAAGCTCAGGCTGCCCTGCTGCAACAACTCACCCAGGAGTTCTTGTCGACGCGAGCCACCATCCGGGTGAGTCCTTCGTTCTTGGCTGCTTTGCTTTCTTAATTTCTTCGGTGGGGGCGCGTCAGCGCACCCACTGGGTGTAGTCCCCGAGATTCGGGCCGACTGCTGCGCGGTCGGGTCGGATCTTTCTCGACGGCTGCCTTACTTTGCTTTTTGTCTGAACTTTCAGGAATATCACAACCTTCGTGCTGCTGCCTTCAACTCCCAGGCTCGGGATTTGAGCCGGAGGACCGACGACCTGGCCGACAGCCGAAGTAAGTGCTCGATCTTGTCTGTTTCCTGTGGGGGCGCGTCAGCGCACCCACTGGGTGTAGTCCCCGAGATTCGGGCCGACTGCTGAGCAGTCGGGTCGGATCTTTCTTGACGACTCTTTCCTTATTGGTTTTTCTTTTTCTTTGTCTTCAGGGGCCAACGCCGACTTGAGGAAGGAGCTCGGCGAAGCGAAAGCCGCCGCCCTTCATACCAAGGACGCTGAGTACGCCGCCTTGGTCCAGGAACATGATCGCCTGGCCAAGAAGCTGGCCGACCAGGAGAAGAGCCACAGGGCGGCCCTGCAGGCGGCGCAGGATAGCGAAGCCGCCCTGAAGGCGGAGTATGAGACCGAGGCGGCGAGCTGGGCTGAAACCCGGCGAGCCCTGGATGAAGGCTTCGGCCGGATCGAGGACTTGATCGACGGTAAGCCGCCTTCTTCGCCCTTCTCCTGCCCCTTGCCGCCTGGGTTTTTGGCTTATCTTGAGCTGCTGCTTGTTGTTTTTTGCAGACTACTTCCCGGGCTACTCCGCCTTCGCCGCCCAAAGCATTGAGGCCCATCGCGAGGCGCGTCGTCAGGCGGGGGCCAACATCACGCTGGATGCGAACCGGACGCTTGAGGAGCAGCTCTTGGCTGTCCAGGCGCGGTTGCAGCCGGCTCATCGGATGCTTCGCCGGCTCCAACGTGCCGGGGCGCATGTGTTGGCCACCCTCTGGCCCGGCGAGATGATCCCCCGCACCCCAAGCCGGACTGCCGACTGGTTGGAAGTCGCCGTCGGTCGCTTTGAGGCTTGGAAGGCGTCGGCGGCCCGCCTCGGAGCCGGGCGGGCGTTGGAGTTCGTTCGGGCTTGGTACCCCGGGCTGAGCCTGGACCAGCTGCGCACTTGGCGGATGGAGGCCGACGCGGAGCTGGAGGAGGTGAGGCCGGCTATCGCCCAGCGGGCTTCGACGATCGCCGAGTGCACCGACATCAGCGTTTTCGCACCCGAAATCAATGATGACGGTGTTGCTCAGCCGGAGGAATGGTTCGGGCTGAACCCGGCGGTGGGCGAGGACTCGGCGGAGGAGATTGCCTCCAGCGACGAGGGCGAGGATGACGAAGAGGAGGACGGCGAAGACGTCGAGCCGGCTGGTGGAACAACCAGCCGACCTCAGGCCGACCGTGCTTCCAGCAACGAGGCGCGTGGCAGCGTGCCCTCTGCGGGAGGCGGTGACCAAGCCGAAGTTCGCCAGCCGGCCGCTCCTTCAGCCGGCGCGACCGTCTCCGCCAACCAGCCCGGGTCGTCGATCTTTCCGCCGGCTTGACCTGCCGTCTTTATCTTTCCTGCTTGTTGTCTTTTGAACAATCTTCATTAAGTTTCGCAGTTCCACCCACTGGGGTGTATCCAAACTATGTTGAATGCTGGCCTCTCGGAGGTCTTTTTATGTAAATATTGTTATGTGCATGTTTGGTTTCCATTCGCATATGCTTTTTTATCCTTAGGCCTTTTCCTTTGCCGCCTTCCCTTTTTGGGGAGGCAAGTACTTGAGCTTTCTTGGATTGAAGTGAAGTGAATGGAAACCGACCGGCCGGCTACTCTGGTAGCCAGTCGGCGGTGTGAGAAAAACCGGCTTTTGTTATATTAGTTCGTTAGTCCCTAGCCGTTTTTCGTGTGGGCGCCCGTTCCTACCTTTAACTCTTGCCAGCCGGACAGCCGGTTCTTCGAACTGCGACTTTTGGCAAGAGAAGGCTTGGGAGCCGGCACACTACTTGTCTGACTGCGGGTAGGACTTCTAATATAACTCCAGTCGGCCAGTCCCCGAGCCGACTAGTCGAACCCGGTGCCGGACGGAACAAGTAAATGAAATGACAAGGTCATAAGCATGATACTTTTCATTCATAAATAAGGGATGGCAGTCCCCGAGCCCTCCTCGGGGGGCCTATTGTCTTGTACTTAATACAAAAGTTAGCGTGATACATACTGCCTTTCAACTGTAAAACCTTTGAAGGAGGTTGGCGTTCCATGGTCGTTCCGACTCCTTGCCGGAGTCGTCTCTCTTGCGTGCCTTCGGCTTCTGTGCATCGATCAGGTAGTAGGAGTCGTTGCCTAGAGCTCTGCTGATGACGAAGGGGCCTTCCCAAGGGGCTGAGAGCTTGTGCTGGCCGGCTGTTCGCTGGATCAGCCGGAGCACAAGATCACCCTCTTGGAAAGATCTTGGCCTGACCTTCCGGCTGTGGTAGCGGCGCAAACCCTGCTGGTAGATGGCAGACCGGCTGAGGGCTAATAGCCGGCTTTCTTCCAGCAGGTCGACGCCGTCTTCTCGTGCTTCCTTGGCCTCCGCTTCCGTGTACATGGTTACTCGAGGCGAGTCGAACTCGATGTCAGTTAGGATGACCGCCTCGGCACCATACACAAGGAAGAAAGGGGTGAAGCCGGTTGACTTGTTTGGTGTAGTGCGCAGACTCCAGAGGACAGCCGGCAGCTCATCGAGCCAACAACCGGCTGAGCGCTCCAGAGGTACGACCAGTCGAGGCTTGATGCCGGAGAGGATGAGGCCGTTGGCTCGCTCGACCTGGCCGTTTGACTGCGGGTGGGCGACGGATGCTAAGTCCAGCCGGATACCTTGGGCTACGCAGAAACGTGCCAAGGCTCCTTTGGCAAAATTCGTGCCATTATCGGTGATGATGCTGTGTGGCACGCCGTACCGTGCTATTATGTCTGCGATGAATGTCACAGCAGTCGGCCCAATCAGCTTCTTGATCGGCTTTGCCTCAATCCACTTGGTGAATTTGTCCACGGTGACGAGCAAATGCGTCATGCCGCCACGCGCCGTCTTGAATGGGCCCACCATGTCCAGTCCCCACACGGCAAAGGGCCAAGTGAGGAGAATGGTCTTGAGTGCCGAGGCCGGCATGTGTTGCTTGGAGCTGAAGAGTTGGCACCCCTTGCAATATTTAACTAATTCTTTGGCATCATCCAAAGCAGTCGGCCAGAACAAACCATGGTGGAAGGCTTTGGCGACAAGTGATCTTGAGGCCGCATGGTGGCCGCATTCTCCTTAGTGAATGTCTCTGAGGATTGCAATGCCTTTCTCTTGCTCGATGCACCGTTGGAGGACTCCAGTGACACTGTGCTTGACGAGCTCTCTGTTGACGATTGTGTATGCTCCGGCTCGACGTTGGACTTGTCTTGCTTCTGTTTCGTTAGCCGGCAGGTCTTGGTTTACTAGGAAGTTGATGATGGACTGAGCCCATGATGGAGCCGCGACTTCTTCTACTGCCAACGTGGCTACTGCCACCAGGGTGGGCGGGCTGGGTGGTGAGGTGCTGGAGTCGGCCGCCGGCTGTTGTGCTGGTGCAGTCCCCGGGCCGACTACCGCAGTCCCCGAGCCGGTGCGGCAGTCCCCGAGCCGGCTGCCGAAGTCCCCGAGCCGGCTACGGGAGTCTTGGGGTCGCCTACTTGGTTCTTCGAGCCGGACCCGGCCGCATCGGGGTCAGGCGGCACGAAGATGGAATCGGACTCTGGAGACGGCTTAATAGATGGCTTGAGGAGGCGTTGTAGAGCGACGCCGGTTGGAATTGCTTGCCGAGTGGAGCCTATTCGAGCCAGGGCATCGGCTGGCTCGTTGTCGGCTCGCGGTACGTGGAGGAACTCGCATCCTTCAAAGTATCCGCTGAGTTGTTGGACCAGGAAGCGGTAGCTTGCCATATTCGCGTCCTTGGTGTCCCAGTCGCCGGATGATTGCTGGACCACCAGGTCCGAGTCGCCATAACATAGGATCCGGTGAATGCTAAGTTCTTTGGCAAGCCGGAGCCCGTGTATGAGCGCCTCGTACTCGGCCACATTGTTGGAGGCGGCAAAGTGGATCTGTAGCGTGTATCTGAGCTTGTCGCCTTTCGGAGAGGTAAGGACGACGCCGGCTCCCAAGCCGGTGCGCATCTTGTACTCGTCAAAGTGCATGCGCCAATGGGTGGAGTCGGGAGCCGGCGGCAGGTACTGGGTCTCGGCCCAGTCGACGAGGAAGTCGGCCAGTGCTTGGGACTTGATGGCAGTGCGGGGCTGGTAGAAGATCGTGTACGGGGCCAGCTCGATGGCCCATTTCGCCACCCGGCCGGATGCGTCCCGGCTGCCTATGATCTCGGCTAGCGGGGTGGTGCATACGATCGTGACGGGATGCTCTTGAAAGTAGGGCTTCAGCTTCTTGGCGGTGAAGTACACGCTGTAACACATCTTCTGGTAGTGCGGGTAGTTCTGCTTTGAGGCGGACAGCACCTCACTCAAATAATACACCGGCCTCTAGACCGGCTGGGCTCGGCCTTCTTCTGGGCGCTGGACTACGATGACGGTGCTGACCACCCGGCTGGTTGCGGCGATGTAGAGGAGCATGGGCTCTTTCTTAGTCGACGCCGCCAGAACGGGCGGCGTTGCCAGCATCTTCTTCAGCTCGTGAAAAGCTTGGTTGGCCTGGTCGTTCCACTCGAAGTGAGTGCTCTTCTTCATGAGGCGGTAGAGGGGGAGAGCTTTCTCTCCGAGCCGGCTGATGAAGCGGTTCAAGGAGGCCAAGCACCCGGTGAACGTCTGAATGTCTCGAAGCTTAGTAGGGATCGCCATTCTCTCGATGGCCTTGATCTTCACCGGGTTGCATTCGATGCCGCGTTCGGAGACCAGGAAGCCTAGGAGCTGGCCGGCTGGCACTCCGAACACGCATTCTCAGGGTTAAGCTTGATTTGGAACCGGCGTAGGTTCTCAAACGTTTCCTTGAGGTCTCCCAGCAAGGTGCCGCGCTTCTCCGTCTTCACCACGATGTCGTCCACGTAAACGTGAGCGTTCCTGCCGAGCTGCTTGAGGAGGCACTTCTGCATGCAACACTGAAAAGTGGCACCGGCATTTCTCAAGCCGAATGTCATAGTCAGGTAGCAGAAGGCTCCAAATGGCGTGATGAAGGCGGTCTTCAGGCGGTCGTCCGGATCCAGCTTTATCTGGTGATATCCGGAGTAAGCATCCAAGAAACTCAACAGCTCGCATCCGGCTGTGGAGTCTATCACTTGGTCAATCCTTGGCAGAGCAAAGGGATCTTTGGGGCAGGCCTTGTTGAGGCTCATGTAGTCTATACACATGCGCCACTTGTTATTCTTCTTCAGTACGAGGACCGGGTTGGCGAGCTACTCTGGAAAGAAAACTTCCATGATGAAGCCGGCTGCCAAGAGCCGGGCTACCTCCTCCCCTACAATCCTGCGTTTCTCCTCCGACAGTCGGCGAAGGGGTTGTTTGACTGGCTTTGCGTCTTCTCGAACGTGTAGTTTGTGCTCGGCGAATTTCCTCGGAACACCCGGCATGTCCTTGGGGGACCATGCGAAGATGTCCCGATTCTCACGGAGGAAATCGGCGAGCTCGCCTTCCTATTTGCTGTTCAGGTTTGCCCCGATGATGGCAAACCTCTCTGGATGCTCGGGGTCAAGAGGTATCTTCTTCGTCTCCTTGGCCGGCTGGAAAGATCCTTGAGCATCATGCTCCTTGGGGTCGGGGGACACGGCCGACTGCTTGCCGGCTATGGCCACGACTCGGTCCAGCATCTTCTTTTCTTCGGCAATCACAAGGGACTCGGCCAGCCGGCTGCTGGCTGCTGCGCACTCAGAGGACTTCTTGTAATCGCCGGCTATGGTGATGACGCCTTTGGTGCTTGGTATCTTCATCTTGAGGTATGCATAGTGGGGAACTGCCATGAATTTGGCCAAGGCAGGTTGGCCAAGCAATGCATGGTAAGGGCTCTCCAGGTCCACCACTTCAAACCAGATCGCTTCCCGGCGGAAATGCTCCTTGTTCCCAAAAAGCACATCGATCTTGATCTTGCCAATGGGGGCGTAGGACAGGCCGGGTACGATGCCATGAAACACTGTCCGGGTAGGCATGAGCTGCTTCGTCTTGATGTTTAGCTTCTCTAGGGTGTCACGGTACAGGATGTTGATGCTGCTCCCGCCGTCTATCGACACACGGGAGAAGCGGGCGGCGCGTCTGTCCGTTGCAAGGGTGGCTTCCAGGACCAAAGCATAAGAGTCGGGAGACGGCATCACCTCTGGATGGTCGGCCCGGCTCCAGCTGATGGGCTTTTCTGACCAATGCATGTGTCCGGCAGGGTTGGCAGCGACCACGCTGACTTCCTGGTGCTCTCGGCGTTTGCTGCTCCGGTCTTCGGGCTGGCTTGTAAAGACGATGTAGGTTGCTTGCTCGTCAGGGAACTCGTCATGCATGGCTCCGACTGTGGGCCGGGCTGCCGGAGGCGGAGGCGGCGGGCCGGCAGGCGGAGGCGGCGCGAGCCCTTCGCCTTTAGAGATTCGGGCGAGCCAATGGCACTTCCGGGTTGTGTGGTTGGACGGCTTCGCGCCGCTGTGGAACTTGCACGGGGCATCGAGAGTCTGCTCGTAGGAGAAGGCAGGCTGCCAAGCTGGCCTGCCGCCCTTGGGCTTCTTGGGCGCGGGCCGCCCTTTAGGCGGCACATCTTCAACTGTGGCCACCTGCCGACTGGCGGGAGGCGGCGCGGGGCCCTTGCGCTTGTGGTCGTTCGAGTGGGGGCGTCGGCCGGAATCCCCAGCCGGCGTCTTGGGCGCCGGGTTAAGTACTTTCCCGGACGCGTCTACCCGAAGCTCGGTCTTCATCGAGGAGTCGGCGGTAGCGTACTTGTCCACTATGTCCAGAAGCTCGTCGAGGGTAGTCGGGTCGTCGCAGAGGAGCTTGTTCTTGAGGAGGGTGCCTTCTCGGCATCCGGCCATGAAGTATTCTATGGCTTGCACCTCGTGCACCCCCTCGCAAGAATTGCGGAGCTCGGCCCAACGCGTGAGGTAATCGCGAGTGGACTCGGCGGGGCCTTGTACGCACAAGGAGAGCTGTCTGGGCTTGGGAGCCCGCTTGTAGGTGCTGGTGAAGTTGCGGATGAAGGCTTCTGTGAAATCTAGCCAGCTGTTGATGCTACGCGGCTTGAGGCTGTTGAGCCAGGTCCGCGCCGTGCCTTGCAGCATGAGGGGCACGTACTTCACGGCAACGCGCCAGTTGCCGTTGGCTATGCTAACCGCCATGGAGTAGTCGATCAACCAATCTTCCGGCTTCACGGAGCCGTTGTACTTGGGCGTGTCTCTTGGGAGCGAGAACCCTTTGGGAAAGGGCTCATCGCGGATGCGGGGGCCGAAACAAGGCGGGCTGACATCATCTTCTTCTTCCAACGCCAGGGATCGCGCCAGGCGGTCGATCCGATGGCGGGCGTCATTCTCGCCGACTCCTTCGCGGCGGCCTAGCCGGCCGCTGAGAGTCGGGTGCGCCACTGGCGGCGGGGCGGGATATCTCTCTCCACGGGGCGGAGGCGGAGGCGGGTCGCCCCGCCATTCCATGGCTCGGGGATGACCGTCCGCGTCTTGCTCGATGGAGATCCGGGTCCGGCTGCGGCTGGCAGCCGGCTCCTTCTCGCGTCACGCGCGGGTGTTGCTCGTAGTCGGCATCCGGGACGTTGCGCCGTGTTCTCAGCGCGGGGGAGGGCTTTCCGCGCGGGGGTCGGCTTCGTGTCGCTGCGCGGCTGCGTCAATCAATTGCTGGATGCGCCGGGTCATGTGGGGGAGGTCTTCGGCCTCCAGGCCGTCCAGCTCGTCTACGGCCGCCTGGGCGGCACGCAAGTTCTCGAGCGGAGTGGCATAGACCGGGCGGTCGACTCCCAGCGTGTCGGCGATGACGACGCCGCGTTGCTTGACAAGGCCGGCCTGGCTTGGCCCGCCCGGGGCCGGCGTGACGAAGGCGGCGCGGTCAGCTTCGCGCTGATAGGCCTTAGTGAGGCGTCTCACGGAAGCCAGCCTCCGGCCCTCTGCGAGGAGGGCGAAGCGGCGTGCCTCCAGTGCTTCGTCGTTGGCATTAGCCGGGAGGGGAGCGGACAAGTCGTGGGCCGCCGCGTGCGAGGCGTCGTGGGCGCTCTCGTCGGCCGGGCCGCCGTGGCCGACAACCATCACTTCGGTGGTGACAGCATCGTAGCCGTCGGCTCAAGGAAGCGGGTCGTTGTAGATCGCGACGTTGGTGGGGAAGGCATCGAACGAGGCCGTGTCGGAGTCGACAGGCATCGGGTCGGTGGAGCCAACCGACTCCAGGTCCGCAGCGGGCTCGCTGGTGACATGGAGCTGGCCGAGAAGATTGGCGAGGTGGTCGGTGCCCGCATCGGAGGCGAGCCCGTCGGAGATGAGAGTTTCGTCGAGGAGATCGGCGAGGCTGCTCGCCGCGCAGATGCTGGTGACGCCTTGCAGCGCGTCGTGGCAAGCGCCATCGGGCGTGCCGGGCTGGCTACGCTCGCTGGGGAGGGAGAGGGTTCCCGTCCAGAACAGGTCTCCGGACGACGGTGCACCTGGCCCCACGGTGGGCGCCAAATGTCGGGTGGTAGGTGCGACATATGCCAACGGGTGGCTTATCATTGTGGGAGCCAGTAAGACATCGCCGGTGCCTGGAAACGGGATAAGGCGAAGACATGCACGCCGGCGAATCTTACCCAGCTTCGGGGCTCTCCGTGGAGATAACACCCCTACTGCTGCTCTGCGGGGTCTCCGCATGATCATTAGATGAACAAGTAGCTACACAATGCTCCTCGAGCGGTTTTGGTGGGAGGAGGAAGAAGGGCACAACTAGCCTGCTTCTTCTCCTTGCGGGGTGTCTAGAACTAGCAGGGGGTCGAACCCTTTGCATGGGTGCCCCAGGGGGTTTATATAGGCCTACCCCCCGGGGGTACAATGGCAATCCGACTGGGCGTGGGGCCCAGCCGTCTGTGACTGCACTCGCCGGCTTCTGCGCCAGCTGCTGGGGCCCGCCGACTGGTGGGTCCCGCCGGCTGCCGGCCCCTTGGTCGACAGGCAGGTCCCACTGTCCAGGGCCTGGTCGGCGGCTGGTTACTGTGGCTTCATCTTGGTGACGTAGGCTTCGTCGTGGTAGGCGTGGCTACAGTGCCGCCGCTCGTCTGGCGATCGCTGTAGCCTCATCGTGTCTTGTCTCCTTAATAGGGCGTCTCCTTCGAGGGAGGCGGCTAGCCGACTGCGGGGAGCCGGCTCCGTCTCGAGCCGACTGGTTGGAGGCGTGGCCGCCTTCGAGCATCTCTCTGCCCGAAGGGGCCCACCGTTCGTGGGCCATGCTGGCGGCCCGTCGTGGGTGACGCCAAGGTCAACATGGCAACAGTGCCGTGCCGGACGGGTCATGCCTACCCCGTACGGCGCACTGTGCCAGGCGTGCTCCGGGATTCGGGGGTGGCAGGCTTCACTGTAGCCACGCCTCGTCGCACCGCCGTTAGGTGGGTGCAAACTTTGTGGGTACGGTCTTGACCGCTTTATGGGAGCCGGCTTCTTGGAGTCGGCCTTCTCATGGCCGGCTTCTCGAAGTCGGCCCTCCCATGGCTTTCTTCATGAGGGCTAAAGTCGAACCGCCTTCTAGAAGTCGGCCTGGGTGGCAGCCAGCAAGGGGAAGGCGGCTCCATGTCTTGGATTCTTGAGAGCCGGACGGGCTCGTAATTTTTTCATAAGGGCCAGGGGAAGCCGGCTAGGCTATCCATGGCTATTTACTCCGACAGAGAATGCCTGCCATAATATTCTCCCGAGCGCTCAGACCGTACTACTTTGATCTTTAGGTTGAGTTGATTTTCAACCTCGGCTTTATAAATCTTAAATTTGTCCAAAGCTTCAGATCGATCACGTATGGGGTAAATGTAGCCATAGCGAGAGAAATCATCTGTGAAGGTAATGAAGGAATCAAAACCATCCATAGACTTTACGTTAAAAGGTCCGCATATGTCAGTATGTATAAGTTCAAGGACCGATGTGGCCTTACTGCTCCTTTCTTAATTGTTTTCACATATTTTCCCTTAATACAGTCAATACAGTTGCCAGCATTAGAGAAATCTAGCGGATGAAGTATTTCTTCTTTAATCAATCGTTCCACCCCCCCTCGAAATGTGGACCAAGCGACGATGCCACAATTTCAAAGAAGGATTGATACTTCTTGCATTCTTTTTATGATTGCGTTCATTCATATTCATCTTGCAGAGATTCACACACATAGGATAACCAAAAAGATTTAACATATAAAGTTTGCCTCGTAGGACGGCGAGACCAACATCCTTATTACAATACTTTAAAAAACATTGTTTCTCCCCAAAGGTACAATGAAATCCTTAATCATCTAAACATGAAACTGAAATCAAATTCCTACTCAAAGTAGGCACATAAAGAACGTCCTTGAGATGAAGTAGGAAGCCAGTGTGCAACTTCAAGGTGAGGGAGTCCACGGCTTCAACTTCAACCTCCTTCCCATTTGCGACATTAAGTCTTCTTGTACCCCTTAGGGTGTGGCTTATATGGAACCCCTGCAAAGAATTCACGACATGAACAGTCGCACCTGAGTTAATCCACCATGTAGATTCAGAAAAATCAACATATAGAGATTCATCTACAAGAGTGATCTCATCCTTACCCTTTTTATTCAGCCACTTAAGAAAACCTGGACAGTCCGCCTTGACATGATTTGGTTGCTTGCAAAAATTGCAAAGTCTTTCTCCAGCGGCATTTGTAAGATTTGCTGAAGTAGCCGTTGGAGGAGCGGAACGTGAACAACTTGCCTCGTTGCATTGCTTAGGCTTTTGAGGATTCTTTTTCAAAAACTACTTTTTGTTGGGCACATTATTGTTATGAGCATGGTTCTCATGCTTCCTTTTCCCAGAATTAACATGGAAAACTTGATCTTTTTGTTCACTCTTAATTCTCTCTTCCTCCTGAACGCAATGTGCAATGAGTTCAGGTAGTTTCCATTTGATTTCAAGAGAATTATAGTTTATCTTGAATGGATTGAACTGTGAGGGTAGTGACCTAAAAACTAAGAGCACAAGAAGCTCTTCGCTCAAGTCACACTTCATGGTTTTAAGCTTTGCCGCGACATTGCTCATGCTCAGAATATGCTCCCTCACATTTCCATTTCCTTCATATTTTGCAAGCAGCTTGTGCAAAAGCTCATCTGCATACACTTTCTTTGAGCCTTTAAATTATTCTTCTACCGATTTCAAATATTCGGCAGCACTTTCATTAGCGGGAATAGCCCCTTTAATCTCAGTGGAGATGGAGAAGTTCATAATTAGGAGTGCCATTCTGTTGGACCTCTCCCACTTCTCAACATAAGTGTCGTAGGCTTTCTTAAGCTCAGCATACCTAGTGGCATCCTTTTTAGGTTCCACTGGTTTACTTTCCATAAGTGCGAGGTCAACCTCATGCCATCCCAAGTGCAAAAGCAATGAGTCTTTCCAAGTTTGGAAGTTGTTTCCCGTGAGTGGTTCGATATTCTCGACACCACGGGGCCGAAAGCTGTCATGATTTCAAAATATCATAAGCAAAGGAAAAGAACATCATAATTAAATTAAATTGCACAAAAATTAACCTACGTTGGTTTGATCTATTTTCATGCAAAAAGTAACTCCAAATTATATCACCGTTGGGCAGAAAATAATAAGGAATTAATGGAGTGATTCAAAAATTTAAAACAACGTTGGTCTGTATTACAAAAATGATCACATTAATCTCATGTGTAATATCAATTTTCCAACATCAATAATTCATCATTTATTGATATTACCATGAGATGAACATAAATATGCCATAAGATGACACAAACATTAATTCATAAAAGTTTTCTAAGTAAAATTTCTCGTTGGTTCCATGGTATTCAGAAAACTAAAACGTAAATTTACAACATTATTTTTCTTGCAATTTTCTATTTATAGCAGTGCAAAAACATTCATAGAAAACCGTAATACATAAAGTACACTGAATAAATAGAAAATGCATAGAACTTTTATTTTAGCCCATCCACCCACGGCAGTCCGTTAAAATTCTATTCCCACGGCCATATAATCATTAAAGACAGGAAAAAAACATTTGCTGTTGGGCTGGGACAACCTGGGCAGAAGCCTGACCGAAAAACGGCCTATTAAGCGGCCGATGGCCTGTCCAGAGCCGCCCATCGATCTGGCCCGTTGGATCAAGCTGACGGCTCATATCGCTCCGGAACAGAGCAAAACCATGGAGTGGTCAAACCCTAGTCATAATCCCCATTTCCCCTGATCCAGCCAGAGTAGCGACGGAGAGAGGGCCGCGACGGCGGCCAAATCTCGCCAGCCATGGCGGCGCGGTAGCTGCCCTCGCTGGCGCAGCGTGCAGCGGATCTTGTCCCACGCACTGCTCCGGCGAGCGTGGCTCCAGCATCGCAGCCATGGCAACTCGAGCGGCTGACAGGAGGCATTTCGCCGGCTGCTGCCAGCGCAGGCGTTCGACGACGATGGTGGCGTGCAAGGCACGGAGGCCAGGAGACGCGTGCGCGCGTGAGCGCAGTAGCGGCAGCTACTGCTTCATTCCGCTCGCCGTCCCGAGGGGCGGCGGTGTTCCGGCCATTCCGTGCCCCAACGGCAGTGGACGTCGGTCCCAAAGGCCGGCATGCTCAACAGACGTAAGATCCAGCCCCTCCTTTGTTTAATTTCTTTCAATTTGAGACATGATTTTGACTTCCTAGGGTTCCAAAATTGGGGAATTTCTAGAGTTAGGGTTCGGCTGACTTTAACTTCGCCAGTTCAATCTAATTGCTAACAGGGACTAAAAGCAGTGTTAATTCACATATCTTGATGTAGAAGCATGGTATTGTTAGACTAATTGAATGGATTAATCATCATTATTGAATCATTAACACTAATCTCCTAGCAAATTAGATCTAAATCGAAACCACATAACCCTAGAGATTAAACATTGACTTCAACAGAGGGTAATCTAGCCTTAATCATGAACCATTATCCTTAACCTTAATTATTAGGTCGTAATCATGATCATCAAACTTAAACAGATCATCTTAGGGATCTAATCTAGGCTTAACCATGCTCAAGATACCATTGTTAGACAATTAATCCCGTAGGATCTACTTAACAGATCGTAAGCCAGACATTAGATCACCTAATTGCATCAATCAAAGAGATGGATTGGGTTCTTACCACCAATGGAAGCAGCCATTGGTGTCGATGATGCGAAGTCCCGTGCCTGCTCGATGCAGGCTTGATGTAGATGCTCGCTGTAGGTAGTGGCATCCCTCCGTCGTGCAACGCTCCCTCAGATCGGTTAGGGTTTTTTGGGATGTGGAGAGCAGGAGTAAACCGTATGAGAACTAGTCTGACATAGGTGCGGCTGGTCCCCCATCTGTTTTTATTTGTGCTGGCGACAGGTGACGAAAACCACTTGTTGGTTAAGACTTAGGGTGCCCCCGATCAAGGAGCCTAAGTTGGGGTCGAGGGGAATGTACGTTGGTTCGTTCCCCTTCCCTTACGTTAACTTATCTTCTGTTTTTCTTTTCTTTTCTTTTTTGTTCAGCCTGTTGGGCCTTAGATCAATACCAACACACTAATGAGGGAGACAATAGATCAACATATATGATGATGGTCCAGAAGATTAGATCGTTACTTCGTCAGGATAATAGGGAGTTCATATTCAAGCATGTTAGGAGGGAGCAAAACATTGTTAGCCACTTTTTAGCAACTATGGTAGAATACAGAAGCGCAATGCAGTGTGGCTTCGGTCAGGACTGGACGAGGTACCTAACCTATGTAATGCAGACTTGGCCGCCGCTTGATGAATTAATTCTCTTTTTCCTCACAAAAATGACTCAATTCTAGTTCTTCTCAATTTTATACACTTTCTTTTGACTTCTAGTATTTGTCTTTTGTTCGTTTCTGTTTTATTTTATTTTTCTATTTCGTTATTTTTTAGTTATGAGCTATTTTTAAATTCATGGTTTTTATTTTTATCTTCTCCTTTTTATCTTTTATCTTTTTTCCTTTCTTTCTTTGCTTACTTGTTTAAAATTCATGAACTTGTTTTCACTCTGTCAAATGTTTGCTTTGAATGTCATGCAAATCCTGATTGTAGGTGTCAGTATCAAAACATGCAGATCTCGGGTAGGGGGTCCCGAACTATGCGTCTAAGGATCGAAGGTAACAGGAGGCAGGGGACACGATGTTTACCCAGGTTCGGGCCCTCTTGATGGAGGTAATACCCTACTTCCTGCTTGATTGAATTTGATGAGTATAGGGGTTACAAGAGTTGATCTACCTCGAGATCGTAATGGATAAACCCTAGATGTCTAGCCTGTATGATTATGATTGCCTCTACGGACTAAACCCTCCAGTTTATATAGACACTGGAGGGGGCTAGGGTTGTACAGAGTCGGTTTACAGAGAAATGAATCTTCATATCCGCACACCAAGCTTGCCTTCCACGCCAAGGAGAGTCCCATCCGAACACGGGGGAAAGTATTCTGTCTTGTATCTTCACGGCCCACTAGTCCGGCCCATGTCACATAGCCCGGACGCTCGAGGACCCCGTAATCTTGGACTCCCTCAGTAGCCCCCAAACCACTCTTTAATGACGATGTGTTCGGCGCACAGATTGTCTTCGGCATTGCAAGGCGGGTTCCTCCTCTGAACACTTCAAAGCATCTGAACCGAAGGGCTATATTCAGCCCTTACATCTTCGGTCTTGGTAAGGTGCACTCTTCGAACATCTCGGTTTTCATTAAATGTCATACCCTTCGGCTTCTGTGTTCCCATCGCCTCAGCTTCCATGTGGCAAATGAATACGAAGGGTCCAGGTGCTTTTACAGATAACCCCTTGACAACATACAGAAGGTGCCTATTTAAGGAGATTAGATCTCAGATGCCATTCCAGACCAAGCAAACATCCTTCAAACTTGCCTCAAGAAACCACGCAATCATGGCCAACACTCCCAGTTCTTACTCCCACCCCCACGGCCCTCAAAAAGGTGATTGGGAGAGCTGCTTTGTATCCCATGCCCAGCTGACCAAGCTCCAGGTGCAGGGCTACCTCCCTCCTGCGGATCTAGTCCCCGTTCGGGCGGGATTAACTTCCCTTACTGGCGAAGCCCTGGCAGAAAATTTCCCAAATCCTTTAGCAGGGGAGTGGGTGTGCTTCGTTTCCTTTCTCTTAAGAGGCGTTGGATTCCCAATCCATCCTTTCCTCTGAGGTCTCCTGGAGTACTATGGCCTCACACTTCACAATCTCACGCTGGGCTCTATTCTACACATCGCGGGCTTCATCACCCTCTGCAAGCTATTCCTAGGCTGTGCTACCTCTTGAGCACTGTGTTGGATTTCCCCGAAGAGGAGAGGATGATGCAGCAAAGTAGCGTAAGCATTTCCCTAAGTTTTTGAGAACCAAGGTATCAATCCAGTAGGAGGCTACGCTCAAGTCCCTTGTACCTACATAAAAACAATAGCTCAACGCAACCAACGCACTTAGGGGTTGTCAATCCTTTCACGGTCACTTACGAAAGTGAGATCTGATAGAGATGATAAATAATATTTTTGGTATTTTTGGTATAGAGATGCAAAGTGAAAAGTAAAAGACAAAGTAAAAGCAAAGCAATAATAAAGTGATGGAGATTGATATGATGAGAAAGAGACCCGGGGGCCATAGGTTTCACTAGTGGCTTCTCTCAAGAGCATAAGTATTCTACGGTGGGTGAACAAATTACTGTTGAGCAATTGACTGAATTGAGCATAGTTATGAGAATATCTAGGCATGATCATGTATATAGGCATCACGTCCGAGACAAGTAGACCGACTCCTGCCTGCATCTACTACTATTACTCCACTCATCGACCACTATCCAGCATGCATCTAGAGTATTAAGTTAAAAACAGAGTAACACCTTAAGCAAGATGACATGATGTAGAGGGATAGTTTCATGCAATATGATAAAAACCCCATCTTGTTATCCTCGATGGCAACAATACAATACGTGCCTTGCTGCCCCTTCTGTCACTGGGAAAGGACACCGCAAGATCGAACCCAAAGCTAAGCACTTCTCCCATGGCAAGAACAACCAATCTAGTAGGCCAAACCAAACTTATAATTCGAAGAGACTTGCAAAGATAACCAATCATACATAAAAGAATTCAGAGAAGATTAAAATATTATTCATAGATAGACTTGATCATAAACCCACAATTCATCGATCTCAACAAACACATCGTAAAAAGAAGATTACATCGAATAGATCTCCACAAGAGAGGGGGAGAACATTGTATTGAGATCCAAAAAGAGAGAAGAAGCCATCTAGCTACTAACTATGGACCCGTAGGTCTAAGGTGAACTACTCACACTTCATCGGAGAGGCTTGGATGATGATGTAGAAGCCCTCCGTGATCGATTCCCCTTCCGGCGGAGCTCCGGAACAGGCCCCAAGATGGGATCTCGTTGATACAGAAAGTTGCGGCGGTGGAATTAGGTTTTTGGCTCCGTATCTGATTGTTTGGGGGTACGTAGGTATATATAGGAGGAAGAAGTACATCGGTGGATCAACGGGGGGCCCACGAGGGTGGAGGGCGTGCCTGGGGTGGGGGGGGGCAGGCGGGCGCGCCCCCTACCTCGTGGCCTCCTGTTAATTGGCTTGACGTAGGGTCCAAGTCTCCTGAGTTGTATTCGGTGAGAAAATCACGTTCCCGAAGGTTTCATTCCGTTTGGACTCCGTTTGATATTCCGTTTCTCCGAAACACTGAAATAGGCAAAAAACAGCAATTCTGGGCTGGGCCTCCGGTTAATAGGTTAGTCCCAAAAATAATATAAAATTGGAAAATAAAGCCCAATATAGTCCAAATCAGTAGATAATATAGCATGGAGCAATCAAAAATTGTAGATACATTGGAGACGTGTCAAGCATCCCCAAGCTTAATTCCTGCTTGTCCTCGAGTAGGTAAATGATAAAAACAGAATTTTTGATGCGGAGTGCTACTTGGCATAATTTCAATGTAAATCTTCTTAATTGTGGTATGAATATTCAGATCCAAAAGATTCAAGACAAAAGTTCATGTTGACATAAAAATAATAATACTTCAAGCATACTAACAAAGCAATTATGTCTTCTCAAAATAACATGGCCAAAGAAAGCTATCCCTACAAAATCATATAGTCTGGCTATGCTCTATCTTCACCACACAAAGTATTCAAATCATGCATAACCCCAATGACAAGCCAAGCAATTGTTTCATACTTTTGACATTTTCAAAACTTTTTCGATCTTCACGCAATACATGAGCGTGAGCCATGGATATAGCACTATATGTGGAATAGAATGGTGGTTGTGGAGAAGACAAAAAGAGGGGAAGATAGTCTCACATCAACTAGGCGTATCAACGGGCTATGGAGATGCCCATCAATAGATATATATGTGAGTGAGTAGGGATTTCCATGCAACGAATGCACTAGAGCTATAAGTATATGAAAGCTCAACAAAAGAAACTAAGTGGGTGTGCATCCAACTTGCTTGCTCACGAAGACCTAGGGCATTTTGAGGAAGCCCATCATTGGAATATACAAGCCAAGTTCTATAATGAAAAATTCCCACTAGTATATGAAAGTGACAGAATGAGAGACTCTCTATCATGAAGATCATGGTGCTACTTTGAAGCACAAGTGTGGTAAAAGGATAGTAACATTGTCCCTTCTCTCTTTTTCTCTCATTTTTTGTTTGATCCTTTTCTTTTTTATGACCTTTTTTTCGTCCGGAGTCTCATCCCGACTTGTGGGGGAATCATAGTCTCCATCATCCTTTCCTCACTTGGGACAATGCTCTAAAAATGATGATCATCACACTCTTTATTTTTCTTACAACTCAACAATTACAACTCAATTCTTAGAACAAAGTATGACTCTATATGAATGCCTCCGGCGGTGTACCGGGATATGCAATGAATCAAGAGCGACATGTATGAAAGAATTATGAATGGTGGCTTTGCCATAAATACGATGTCAACTACATGATCATGCTAGCAATATGACAACGATGGAGCGTGTCATAATAAATGGAACAGTGGAAAGTTGCATGGAAATAATATCTCGGAATGGCTATGGAAATGCCATGATAGGTAGATATGGTGGCTGTTTTGAGGAAGGTATATGGTGGGTGTACGATACGGGCGAAAGGTGCACGGTATTAGAGAGGCTAGCAATGGTGGAAGGAAAGTGCGTATAATCCATGGACTCAACATTAGTCATAAAAAACTCATATACTTATTGCAAAAATCTAGAAGTTATCAAAGCAAAGTATTACGCGCATGCTCCTAGGGGGATAGATTGGTAGGAAAAGACCATCGCTCGTCCCCGGCCGCCACTCATAAGGAAGACAATCAATAAATAAATCATGCTCCGACTTCATCACATAATGGTTCACCATACGTGCATGCTACGGGAATCACAAACTTTAACACAACTATTTCTCAATTTCACAACTACTCAACTAGCATGACTCTAATATCACCATCTTCATATCTCAAAACAATTATCAAGCACCAATCTTTTCTTAGTATTCAACGCACTCAAAAGAAAGTCCTACAAATCTTGAATACCAAGCATATTATTATTAAGCAAATTTCCATGCTATTAAAGACTCTCAAAATAATCTAAGTGAAGCATGAGAGATCAATAGTTTCTATAAAACAAATCCACCACCGTGCTCTAACAGATATAAGTGAAGCACTAGAGCAAAACTATAAAGCTCAAAAGATATAAGTGAAGCACATAGAGTATTCTATCAAATTCCAAATTATGTATGGCTCTATCAAAAGGTGTGTAAAGCAAGGATGACTGTGGTAGACCAACAAGCAAAGACTCAAATCATAAAAGACGCTCCAAGCAAAACACATATCATGCGGTGAATAAAAATATAGCTCCAAGTAAAGTTACTGATAGAAGTAGACGAAAGAGGGGATGCCTTCCGGGGCATCCCCAAGCTTTGGCTTTTAGGTGTCCTTAGATTATCTTGGGGGTGCCATGGGAATCCCCAAGTTTAGGATCTTGCCAATCCTTGTTCCATAATCCATCAAATCTTTACCCAAAACTTGAAAACTTCAAAACACAAAACTTAAAGTAGAAAATCTCGTGAGCTCCGTTTAGCAAAAGAAAATAAAAGATCACTTCAAGGTACTGTAATTAACTCATTATTTATTTATATTGGTGTTAAACCTACTGTATTCCAACTTCTCTATGGTTTATAAACTATTTTACTAGTCATATATTCATCAAAATAAGCAAACAACACACGAAAAACAGAATCTGTCAAAACAGAACAGTCTGTAGTAATATGTAGATAGAGCAATATCTGGAACCCCAAAAATTCTAAAATAAATTTCTTGACGTGAGGAATTTATCTATTAATCATATGCAGAAAGAATTAACTAAATATCACTTTCCAAATAAAAATGAAAGCAGTTCTCGTGAGCGCTAAAGTTTCTGTTTTTTACAGCAAGTTCAACAAGACTTTCCCCAAGTCTTCCCAACGGTTCTACTTGGCACAAACACTAATTAAACACAAAACACACAACCAAAACAGAGGATAGATAAATTATTTATTAATAAACAGGAGCAAAAAGCAAAGAGTAAAAATAAAATTGGGTTGCCTCCCAACAAGCGCTATCGTTTAACGCCCCTAGCTAGGCATAACAAGCAAGAATAGATCTAGGTATTGCCATCTTTGGTAGGCAATCCATAAGTGGCTCTCATGATAGCTTCATATTGAAATTTTATTTTCTTTCTAGGTAAGTTTTCCATGCCCTTTTTAATGGAAATTTAAATCTAATATTCCCTTCCTTCATATCAATAATTGCACCAATCGTTCTAAGGAAAGGTCTACCGAGAATAATAGGGCAAGAAGGATTGCAATCTATATCAAGAACGATAAAATCTACGGGCACATAATTCCTATTTGCAACAATAATAAAATCATTAATTCTTCCCATAGGTTTCTTAATAGTGGAATCCGCAAGATGCAAGTTTAGAGAGCAATAATCAAAATCACGGAAATCTAGCAAATCACACAAAGTTTTGGGAATAGTAGAGACACTAGCACCCAAATCACACAAAGCATAAAACTCATAATCTTTAATTTTAATTTTAATAGTTGGTTCCCACTCATCATAAAGTTTTCTAGGGATAGAAACTTTCAACTCAAGTTTTTCTTCATAATATTGCATCAAGGCATCAATGATATGTTTAGTAAACGCTTTAGTTTGACTATAAGCATGAGGAGAATTTAGCATGGATTGCAACAAGGAAATACAATCAATGAAAGAGCAATTTTCATAGTTAAATTCCTTGAAATCCATAATAGTGGGTTTAGCAACATCTAGGGTTTTAATTTCTTCAATCTCACTTTTATCAAATTTAGCATCAAGATCAACAAATTCCGAATTCTTGGAACGCCTTCTAGGTAAAGGTGGGTCATATTCAGTCCCATCATTATCAATATTCATATTGCAAAACAGAGATTTAATAGGGGACACATCAATAACTTTTAGATCTTCATCATTATTTTCATAGGAAATAGAAGAACACGCTTTAATAAAGGCATCTTTCATAGCACGCGTCCTAGCGGTTCTTTCCTTGCACTCATCAATGGAAGTTCTCATGGCTTTGAGAGACTCATTGATATCATGCTTAGGAGGAATAGGTCTAAGCTTTAAAGAATCAACATCAAGAGAAATTCTATCAACGTTCCTAGCCAAATCATCAATCTTAAGCAATTTTTCTTCAATCATAGCATTAAAATTCTTTTGCGGAGAAATAAATTCTTTAATATTAGATTCAAAATTAGAGGGCATCTTATTACAATTTACATAAGAGTTATTGTAGGAATTTCCATAATTATTAGAAGGATTACTAGGATAAGGCCTAGGATTAAAATTCCCTCTATACGCGTTGTTACCAAAATTATTCCTACCAACAAAATTCACATCCATGGACTCATTATTATTATCAATCAAAGTAGACAAAGGCATATCATTAGGATCAGAAGAAACACTCTTAGTAGCAAATAATTTCATAAGTTCATCCATCTTTCCACTCAAAACATTAATTTCTTCTATCGCATGCACTTTTTTATTAGTGGGTCTTTCAGTGTGCAATTGAGAATAATTAACCATAATATTATCTAGGAGTTTAGTAGCATCTACTAAAGTGATTTCCATAAAAGTGCCTCCCGCGGCAGAATCTAAAAGATTTCTAGAAGCAAAATTCAATCTGGCATAAAAATTTTGTATAATCATCCACAAATCCAAACCATGAGTAGGGCAATTACGTATCATTAATTTCATTCTCTCCCAAGCTTGTGCAACATGTTCATGATCAGGTTGCTTAAAATTCATAATATCGTTTCTAAGTGAGATGATCTTAGCGGGAGGAAAATACTTAGAGATAAAAGCATCTTTGCACTTGTTCCATGAATCAATACTATTTTTAGGCAAAGATGAAAACCAAGCTTTAGCACGATCTCTAAGCGAAAAAGGAAATAGCTTCAATTTAACAATATCATTATCCACATCTTTCTTCTTTTGCATGTCACACAAATCAATGAAGCTATTAAGATGGGTAGCGACATCTTCACTAGCAAGGCTGGAAAATGGATCTTTCATGACAAGATTCAGCAGAGCAGCATTAATTTCACAAGATTCAGCATTGGTAAGAGGAGCAATCGGAGTGCTAATAAAATCATTATTGTTGGTATTGGTGAAGTCACACAATTTAGTATTATCTTGAGTCATCGCGACAAACAAGCAATCCAACACACGAGCAAACAAAGAGCAAACGGGCAAAAAGGCAAATAGAGAGGGAGGATAGAGAGAGAGGGCGAATAAAACGGCAAGGGTGAAGTGGGGGAGAGGAAAACGAGAGGCAAATGGCAAATAATGTAATGCGAGAGATAGGGATTGTGATGGGTACTTGGTATGTTGACTTTTGTGCAGACTCCCCGGCAACGGCGCCAGAAATTCTTCTTGCTACCTCTTGAGCACTGCGTTGGATTTCCCTGAAGAGGAGAGGATGATGCAGCAAAGTAGCGTAAGTATTTCCCTCAGTTTTTGAGAACCAAGGTATCAATCCAGTAGGAGGCTATGCTCAAGTCCCTTGTACCTACACAAAAACAATAGCTCAACGCAACCAACGCGCTTAGGGGTTGTCAATCCCTTCACGATCACTTACGAAAGTGAGATCTGATAGAGATGATAAATAATATTTTTGGTATTTTTGGTATAGAGATGCAAAGTGAAAAGTAAAATACAAAGTAAAAGCAAAGCAATAATAAAGTGATGGAGATTGATATGATGAGAAAGAGAACCGGGGGCCATAGGTTTCACTAGTGGCTTCTCTCAAGAGCATAAGTATTCTACGGTGGGTGAACAAATTACTGTTGAGCAATTGACAGAATTGAGCATAGTTATGAGAATATCTAGGTATGATCATGTATATAGGCATCACGTCCGATACAAGTAGACCGACTCCTGCCTGCATCTACTACTATTACTCCACTCATCGACCGCTATCCAGCATGCATCTAGAGTATTAAGTTAAAAACAGAGTAACACCTTAAGCAAGATGACATGATGTAGAGGGATAGTTTCATGCAATATGATAAAAAACCCCATCTTGTTATCCTCGATGGCAACAATACAATATGTGCCTTGCTGCCCCATCTGTCACTGGGAAAGGACACCGCAAGATCGAACCCAAAGCTAAGCACTTCTCCCATGGCAAGAACAACCAATCTAGTAGGCCAAACCAAACTTATAATTCGAAGAGACTTGCAAAGATAACCAATCATACATAAAAGAATTCAGAGAAGATTCAAATATTATTCATAGATAGACTTGATCATAAACCCACAATTCATCGGTCTCAACAAACACACCGCAAAAAGAAGATTACATCGAATAGATCTCCACAAGAGAGGGGGAGAACATTGTATTGAGATCCAAAAAGAGAGAAGAAGCCATCTAGCTACTAACTATGGACCCGTAGGTCTGAGGTGAATTACTCACACTTCATCGGAGAGGCTTGCACTACTAGGAAAAGGCCTACTAATGGCGCACCAGTTTTGCCTACTAATGGCGCATCACTGGTGCGCCATTACTAGCACGCAACTAGTAATTTTTACTAATGGCGCACCACTGGTGCGCCATTAGTATCTGGTATACTAATGGCGCACCACCAAGTGCGCCATTAGTATATAACACCATGCGCCATTAGTGTGCCTACCAGGGGCCATATTTAACCATGTGCTTTGGCACACTAATGGCGCACTGCAGATAGATGAGCCATTAGTATACTTGGCATAATAATGGCGCACTCTGTCTTGACGCGCCATTAGTATCCTTTGGCATGCTAATGGCGCACTCTGTCTTGATGCGCCATTAGTATCCTTTGGCATACTAATGGTGCACCTTGTGGTGATGCGCCATTAGTATGAATATTTGTTTTTTTTTACTTTTCTGATTTTTGCACAGGTTACAAAATATATTATTTGACAGAATATAGACAGTAGCACACAGCAACAGCAGATTCATCGAATACAACAGAAGATTAGTCTCCGAATACAATTCATCGTATTAGTCCCCGAATTCAAAAGACCGAACAAAGATAAAACATTACAAGTCTCGAGACCGCGAGTATCGAGTTTGTCTTCACATTACAAGTCGATATCAATCATCTAAACTACCATCACATAGAAGAGAGCTGCGGTCATCACGATGAGCATCATCGCGATCAAACTGGTCTTCATCCGGTTCCTCCAACGCTCCCTCCTCTCTCCCGCTAGATAGCGGGCGTATCTAGATTCGGCCTCCGCCCTAGTGGTGTACCCTTTGTAACTGTTACCGCTGAAACGGTGAACCTGTCTCCGACACTCCTCCCAGTCGTCGTAGACTCCGGGAACCTTACCCTTGTACACGACATACGACGGCATCTCTATGCACAAGCCAAACAACAGACAATACATACATAAGCAATATATAAGTATGCAACAAAAGGATCGGAAGAGAAAAGCAAGACATTAATAGCACGATTCATGGTCCTACTAATAAATAGCATCGATTACATCTAAGTTGAACGACTGTCCAAACCAAAGAGACATACAATTCATTAAAGTTTAATTACAACATGAGCCAATCAATGTTTCAGAACTACACATCACTACTTTCGACTCGACTCATGGACAGGAGCGTGGATGAAGCCGCCGTCTGTCGTGATGGTCATGAAATCGCGGGCATTGTCAGCCTGCATTTGTAGCATTCCATCTATCTCAATGTTGGACGGTTGATATCCGAGGAAGAACTGCCCCGAGGTATGAAGGACATCTTGATGGATGATGTCCGCAAACTCCGACTGGATGCGAAAGAATTTTTGTCTGATGTCCGCGTCTTGGATTACCGACAAGCTCGCGGCCCAATCTTTGAGATTATTTGGTAGCAGAAGGTGATGATGGTCCCTTACGATCGCCCACATGTGATGGGGGGCGTAGTAGGCATCCTTCTGACCGCCAGGCGGCTGCTTGATGCAGCAGAACATCGTATTGTGGGCGAACACGTGCTTGCCGTACTTACGAACTGCCCTGATGAAGGTGCCTCCAGATTTGGCGTAGCCAGGGAGAACATCATCAAGAACTTTCTTGATATTTGTGTAGTCTATCTTGGAGTTATGGTTCGGGTCAAAATACGTGGCCATGGAATATTTCGGGCTTAAGAGGATGAGTGTGCAATGTGTGTCACTGCATAGAACACGGAATGTTAGAAAAAAAAGAACGATCGAAATCTAAGAAATCATATGTTACGGGGCGGTTAAGGGATGACTTACTCGGGAAAGTAAGCCACAAGGAAGTTATCCTTATCTGGGTTTGCCAGAATGACGTCTTCGAGGTGTGAACTCGCGACTTGGCGGTCCCCAGCGCTGCTCAAGAGCTTGGCACGCATGTAGAAGGGGTCGACGATCACGATGTCCGGGCTCTTGTCTCTAATGATCCGCATCTCCATACTCAGCGAAAACAGCCGAACGAAGGTGTAGTGCAGCGGATGAAGGTTGAACATAGCAAAGATGTCATCAAACAATAGGATGATCGTACCCCCGATGGTGCCATCCACAAAGCCCTTGCCCTCTGGCACCTTGGCCACGAAAACCGGGTATGCCACATCATTCTCTCTGAGATGCCACTTCTCCAAAGAAAGAACACTGTCGTGCAGACTCCGCATAGCACTGGTTGTAGCATTGAGCATATTTGTCGGTAGCATCGCCCTACCCGCCACATGCACCCTCCTTGAGATATCCTTAGGTGAAGGTGGCCCGTCCTGAGCACGGATCGTACTCGGTGCCGGCTGGCTCGCACCGGTGCCCTTTTTAGTCGGCCGTTTCCGGCCCTTCTTCTTGATCTGCTGTAATGGGACCGAGTTCTGCTCACAGACCGCCTTCTTGAGTGTGTTGGGGCTGATAATATTTGGCACCTCCGCTATCTGATGCTCGGTGAAGGTAGCAGCTGGAGGCGTCTCCTGAGAACTGAACGCCAGCCGACGCCTGTTGCAATTGGGTTTCTCCGCCGTACCAGCTAGATCGCGGTCGTCTTGTTTGGGTTCTTGAGAAGGAGGCCCACAGAACTCGTCACCGTACCCATGTTCGGCAAAGTACTTATCGACGTTGGTAAATGTACCATCGTCGTTGTCGTCCGGATCCTGTGCCATATGCATGTCCGGATCCTGTGCCATAGGGATGTCCGACATGTCCGGTAGCGTTGCGGCATTCTTGCCATGGCTTGGCGCCGGCATGACTGGCGGTCTTATCTGTGGGGTGGTGTCCCCCGCCCCCAAACGAATCTGGCTCTTCGGCCAAAGCAGGGGCCAGCTTACATAGGCGCTGAGGGTCATCTCATCTTCTTCGTCAGCCCCAGCGGGTCGAATCGGAGGTAACAGCTCGTCGCAGCCTGGCAGCACCCGAACCACTTCAACCCTATACATTGTGGGTGGCATCGGATTACCGTGGAACATGGGGTTGCCCAGTTGAACGATTCTGCCCTTGGCGACATCGACCAACTCGCCGCCCACGAAGTGCAGGAGAGTGCAAGGAACGTCGGCGGCGCCCTGCAAAAACATGTAGGGCGTCAGGGATGCCCAGTCAAAGGCAAGGAGATGAAGTCCTCGGCCGAGAGGCTTAGTTACCGTGATGCCGTCGAGCTCGGCTAATGTCGAGGCACCGCCAATGGCGGGCGTGCAACTGACGGAGGGGCCGCTTGCTGGCGAGGTGCCGACCGGCGTACACCCGGGTGCATTAAGCTCCAATGCCGGCGTCGGAGACACCAATACCGCCGCCGCCGGAGACACCAATGGCACCGCCGCCGTAGACACCAATACCGCCGCCGCCGGAGACACCAATGGCACCGCCTGCGCGTTGTGCGAGTTGCTGGCCGTGAAACTGGGAATCGGGGGCGGCCCCTGTTGGCCACCCGCAATCCATGTCGTTATCCCATGAATCAAGGTAGGCATAATGCCGATGAGCGTCGATCCCAGTTGTTGTTGCACTTGCTCTTGGACCATCTCCAGAATCCGCGCCACTTGCGCCTTGAGTGCTTCAACCTCGCGCGACTGGCTTTCCGAGCTGGTCTTTTTCTCCTTTCGCCCACCAGCGGTATAGTATGACGACCATTTTGTGGACAAGCCTTTGCCGGCCACACGACCAGCTAACGTTGGCTTACTGAGCTTATCCTTGTTTTTCATTATGTTCAACGCCCTATTCAAAGGGGTGTCGAAAGGGGAGCTCTGAGACGACCCCGCGCTACTGCTTTCTTTGTCCTGCGGAAGGAACGTGAACCATTTAGAAATATTGGGGATTAATTAGAATGCAACCATATGGAGCTAATTACGCGGGGGTGTATTCCTTACCAGAACAAGCTCAAGCTCCTTGGTCTTCGGATCCGTGGTAAGCTCCTTTGTTACCGGGTCCTCCTTGTACCGGGCGCTGAGAAAGTTCCTGGTCTGCTTGTCACTGTATTTCTCGAAGCGGGGCGGTAGGCCTTGCTCGGCACGCTCCGCGTCCTCCTTGTCCCATACAGGCTCCGCCACTCTGTAACCGCCGGGACCGAGTTGGTGGACCCCTATGTTCAACTGCCGCATTTCTTTCCCCCACTTACTTGATTCAGAGGTTGCAGGGCTCTCGCACTTGATCTTGAACTCCTTGTAGTCATCTTCTCTCATCAAAGGATATTTCGCCTTGATCTTCTCATAACTATCACCTTTGTCAATCATTGCCTTCATCGTGCTTTTCCAAGTAGACAGGGCCGTGCTCATCATCGTGAGGGCGGCACGGTTCACTTTATTACCCGAGAGGCGTGTGTTTGCGAACTCATCGGGGAACTTGTATCGTTCGTGCAGCTTCGTGAAGAGGAGGCTACGCAAATTCCCTCGGTCCTTATGCCTTAGGTTCTCGGTGTTGATCGAGGCGGTGCTCCGGAGAATGCACCCGAGCTGAATCGAGTACCCCTTGACTACGTGTTTGGGCGCCGTCGGATGCCCGTCGGAGTTCACTTCAGTAAATTCCTCCGTGATGGTGCCGAGCACGTTCGGGCGCCGGTCCTTCCATTGCCTCTTCGGTTGGCTGCCATCTGTGCGTGCGCCGCCATCATCAGTGGTGGCATCCGCGGCGCCATCATCAGTGGTGTCATCCCCGACGCCACTAGGGGTTGTGTAGTCAGGATCGGTGTCTTTCGCGGCGTCCTCATAGCGGTGAGGTTCTTCCTCCAACTCCTGGGACAGCTCCCAAAATTGCTTGTCGCCCGAACTGCCGGCCTCATCATTGTGGGCCATGTTTCGCTCTAAATAGGAAAAAAGTTTGGTCAAAAAGTTGGTTATTGTCAAGGAACAAGATCATGGTCTCATCATTTAGGGTTTGTCGACACCGAGGCATCCTAAAAGCTAAGCTTTTATCATTTAGGGTTTGTCGACGCCGAGGCACCCTAAAAGCCTAAGCGTACATCATTTAGGTTCTCGTCGACACCGAGGCACCCTAAAAGCCAAGGTTTCATCATTTAGGGTTTGTCGACGCCGAGGCACCCTAAATGCTAAGTTTTCAGCATTTAGGGTTTATCGATGCCGAGGCACCCTAGGTTGGGCCTAATCACTTGGCACTAATTAGTTGGCTCTATTGCCACCTATGTTGGGTTTATCATCTAGGGTTTATCGATGCTGAGGAGAATTTCTAAGTTGGGCCTAATCACTTGGCTCTATTGCCACCTATGGTTTAATGCAGCAAGAATAAAGGGGCAGTTGATTCTACTTAATTAAGTGCTAAGATACCCCGGCCCATGCATTAGTAGCAAGTACCTCATATGTCCGATTTTTAGCAAAGTCATGCTAAAATTCACGGAAAATTTCAGCATGACCTTTGCTGAAAATAGGACATATGGAGCACCCAAATTTGCCGGAACGGAAGTTAATCGACATTCCGGAAAACTCAAGGGCCTCTTGGGGTACCTGCAAAATCATCACGACACGAAGGGCCTCTCAAGGGCCTCAAGCAGCAGCGGCGTCTCCCAGGACCCCATTTTTTTGCTAAATTTCTTTGAGCAACAATCAGAGCAGAAAATTCAGCATATTTCTATACAACAGCACTGTAAAGATGAGGAACAGTTCTATAGCAGCCCATTTATATACAATGGCATCTTTGGTCATACCAATTTCTGAAACAATTCAAATCTGAACTGTATCTTTGGTCATACAAATCTCTGAAACTATACAAATTTGAAATATATATCTTTGATCATCATCTTTGCATGTCTTTCTCAATGTGATCACAAGTAATTCAGAGGCATCACAAGTAATTCAGAGCATCACAAGGCATTAGTAGTTCAGTACATGAACAAGTTTTACAAAGCACATCAATATGTTACAGCAAACAAAAGTTCTGAAATTTGTTTCCCTAACTGAATTAACTGAATTTTTAGTAACCGAATAAACTGAATTTTCAAAACTGCAAGAAGCCATTTAAAAAAAATCCTCTCATCTCATATGAGGAGTGTTAATCCTAAGACTAATAGTTTGTTGTGCAGTACAGCTACAGTGATGCCCTATCCATTTGTCCCTCCCCAACTAGATACTAGAGTAGCACTGTTGATGCCTTGTTCTTGCTGAACTTTATGACAGTATATACAACAACTTATCCTAAATGTGGCTAGAACTGCAGATTTACAAATTATAGGACACAAACTCAAGCAAGCTTCCTGAACAATACCCTGACAGAAAACATAGGACAAGCAATGAATTTCTATAACCAGTAAGAACAAGGGGATGATTTTAGCAAGTTAAGTGCAGCTCTAGCACCCTGTGCATGAAATGTATCATGTATCAAACCATCAATTAGCTGCTGAAAAACATAAATGTACCATGTGAACATATAATACCTTCACGAGCGAACTCAATGAGTGTGAACCAACAGAGTGTGGGTCACCACAGATTGTGTAGTCAAAAACCTTCAGGACAAAGTGAAAATAGTTACAATATGCTTGCAAGTAATTTGAGGAGGGAACTACACTACACTACATACCCCAATTTGAGAAGAGCGGGAACTACAGTACACAGCACTACACTACATGGTCACTACTACTCCAATTTGGAAATAATACTCCAGGCTGCCAAAGTATAGCACAGGAGCAACGATATTAAACCTAGTAGCACTACTGAACCTAATTGAACCTAGGCAATACTCCAACTGAATGCTGGACCATGCATGTTCTCACTACTAAACCCCAAGAGAAAAACTCAGTAACAAATGGAGTAACATATTAACAAATAACAGTACACAAGAACTAAACTTTGGTTAACTGAATGCATTAGCTACTAAGCTGTCCAGATTAACAAACTACAGTGCACAAATCTCCTGTCATCATCAGTAACAAAATTCAGATTAACAGATTACTTCCATATGTCAATTTACAGTGTACAAACTTTACTGTTATCATCATCAGTAACAAAATTCAGACATTACAGGTGGAGTTGGGGGGTGAAGTAGTCATAGTAGAAGGCGTTGCAGGTGTTTATCTGCGGCCACCACGAATCCATTCATCATTACCCAGGGAACAGAGACTGATAAATTTGTCAATTTTAGAAGAAAAGGAATGAATTACTAGCATGGCATCTCCATTCTCCATTGTCTTTCTGTCTAAACCTAGGAACACAGTCATTATTGTCTATCTGAACCTAGGAACCTAGGAACCTAGGAACACAGGAGAGGGAGGAAGGAGGAAGGAGGAGAGGTACCTGGGCGGGAGGACGGCGGCAGCGGTTGGAGGACGGCGTCGTCGACGAACTCGAGGGCGGGGGCACCAGATGCTCCTCTCGTTGATGGGGGTTGGTGAGGAGCAGGTGGCCGGCGTCATGGTTGGCAAGGCGGCGTTGCCTCCGAGGAGGTGGTTGGTGCCTTGGTGGCCGGCGGTGGCGGAGGCCTGGAGGATGGAGGGACCGAGAGGGAGAGATGGAATCGGGGGCACGGGGGTGCGGGGGCGGCGGGGGTGGAGTCCGGCGAGGGTGGGGGCGCGGGGGCGGCGGGGGTGGGGGCGCAGGGGCGCGGGGGCGGTAGGGGTGGAGTCCGATGAGGGTCGGGGTAGCGCGCGGGTGGATCTGGTGGCGAGGGAGAGAGGGTCGAAGGGGATCTGGCGAGGGAGAGGGAGATAGCTAGGGGAAAGCTTACTAATGGCGCACCACACCTCGGTGCGCCATTAGAAATATTTTTTAGATAGCAATGGCGCACCCCGCAGCGGTGCGCCATTAGAAATCTTTTTTTAGATAGCAATGGCGCATCCCGCAGCGGTGCGCCATTAGAAATCTTTTTTTTAGATAGCAATGGTGCACCCCGCAGCGGTGCGCCATTAGAATTTTTTTTATTACAGTTCGAGCACAGGTTATATTGCACCTAACCCAATCCACATCAGAACCCGCCCACTAGCCCGACTGGTTAGCACGCAGCACACACACCAGGAGCTCCTGGGTTCGATTCCCAGGCTCCACAATTTTTTTTGCATTTTAAATGCTGTTTGATATTTATTTGTGTTTAAATATGTTCAAACTTGTTTAAATCATAACAGTAATATTTTTTTTTTATAAAAACAGTAATAATTTTTAAAAAATATATTCAAATTTTTTACTTGAAAATATCATCGGCGGCGGCGGTGGAGCGGGGGAGGGTGCGGGGGGTGCCCGTTGGCGGCGGTGGAGCGGGGGAGGGTGCGGGGGGGCGGGTGCTCGTCGGCGGCGGTGGAGGGGGATCGAGATCGAGTGTCCTCATGAATTCAAAAAGTGCCCGTGAAATTTAAAAATATTCATGATATCAAAAAGTGCCCATGAAATACAATCGAGAAATGAAGACTACGATTTAAATACAATCGATCTTAGCTAGCTATCTGTTCACAATCTTCTTGCCCTTCTTTTTGGCAAATGGAGTTCTTCTGTGGAACGGACGTCCTTTAGGTAGGGTGGTCCTGCTTCTTCTTGTGGTGTGTGCTGCTACTTCATCGTCGTCGTCATGTTCGATCTTCGGGTCGCCATACTTGTCGAAGTCTTGCTCATTGGCTACTCCATCCATTCCGATGATCTTCCTTTTGCCTCTCCTCACGACAACATGACTGGGCTTTGACGGGTCGGTAATGAAGAAGCATTGGTCCACTTGGGAAGCCAATACCCATGGCTCATTTTTCACGGTGACGTTTGCGCCCGCTGTCTTGGATTTGGCTTCGGGATAACCATGGTGGTGAAATACCGGTCTTCTTTTAGGACGCTCTTGGCCCATCTGACACGGAACATCGGGACCTTCTCTCCAGCGTAGCTCAGCTCCCAGATCTCCTCGATCCTTCCGTAGTATCTGTCCTTGTCGTTACCGGTGTAGGATTCCATCGTTACCCCGGAGTTCTGATAACCATCGCTCTTCATGTCCTTGTTCTCGGTGTAGAATGTGTAGCCGTTGATATCGTACGCCTCATAGGTCATCAGGTTGTGCTCGGCACACTGTGACAAGGCGAATATGAGTTGTTCTTCTGCGGAAGAATCCTCATGTAAAGGGTACGACAGAAGCTTCTGCTTGAACCAACGCTTGAAACATGAGTTGTGCTCTTTGATTATATCTCCGTCCGTCCTCTGTTGGCCTCAGTCATTGTACGTCTTCTCAATAAAGGTTTTGTGCTCTACCACCCAAGGATCGACCACGTCTATGTGTTGTAGTGCGACTAGGTTTGCTCTTTCAAAGTCGGCGAGTCGACCCTCGAAGTCGACATGCATTTCGCGGCGACCCTCACGGTGAACCCATCCAGCGAGCCTGCCAAGGTGCCTGTTGACGGGCAGACCAACGGGGTTCTCGATGCCTAGATAATTCGTGCAGTAGGAGATGTACTCTTCGGTCAGAAAGCCCCTGGCTATACTTCCCTCTGGACGTGACATGTTGCGAACGTATCCTTTGATGACACCATTCATCCTTTCGAACGGCATCATGCTGTGCAGGAACGTCAGCCTGAGTTGGATGATATCCTCCATGATATGGACCAGCAGATGCACCATAACGTCGAAGAATGCGGGCGGGAAGTACATCTCAAGCTTGCATAGTATCACCACGATCTCTTCCTGTAGCCTTCTGAGTTGCCTCACGCCAATCGACTTCGGAGAGATGACGTCGAAAAAGTTGCATAGGCCAAATAGCGTTTCACGGACGTGCGCGTCCATGATCCCACGGATTGCAACTAGAAGTATCTGCATCATCAGCACGTGACAGTCGTGAGACTTCATCCCGCTGAACTTCTGCTTCGCTGGGTCTAGGTATCTGCTTATCTTCCCCGCGTAACCGTAAGGAAGTTTTACTCCTACGAGGCAGGTGAAAAACTGCTCGATCTCCTCCTGACTTAGAGTGAAGCACGCGGGAGGGTAGTCACTTCCGGTCTTCTTGGCCTTTTTGCCTTTGCAACGAGTTTCTGTGTCCTGCTTCACCTCATCATCATCATCATCATCATCATCATCATCATCATCATCATCATCATCATTAGCGTGAAGCTCCTGCCTGATGCCCATTGATTTCAAGTCTGCCCTTGCTTTCGGCCCATCTTTGGTCCTCTCTGGCATGTTGAGCAGGGTACCAAGCAGACTCTCGCACACGTTCTTCGTGATATGCATGGCATCAAGGCTGTGAGGCACACGATGGATATTCCAGTATGGCAAGTCCCAGAAAACAGACCTCGTTTTCCATACCTTCAGCAGCGTCTTTGGCGCCTTTCGCTTCTTTCCCGGCTCTGGCGCCTTTTGCTTCTTTCCCGGCATTGGGCAATCTTTCCAATTTTTCAACAGCTCGTCTATTTCCTCGCCGCTCCTCGTACGTGGGCGTTTTCGGGGTTCGGTTTCACCATCGAACAGATCCTTGCGTTTCCTCCACGGGTCATCATTGCGAAGCCACCTTCGATGTCCCATGAACACAGTTTTCGAAGACCCGTGATCTCTATCTAGCTGGCGATACATTGTGTCATCCATGCACCTTACGCATCCAGAAAATCCATGGACTACCTGCCCCGCGAGATATCCATAACTGAGATAGTCGTGCACCGTCGTGAGCAGTGCGGCTCTCATAGGGAAATATTCTTTCTCTGCAGCGTCCCATGTATTGGCTGGCGTTTTCCATAGCGTGTCTAGCTCCTCTTTCAGCAGCCCCAGATACAGATTGATGTCGTTCCCTGGTTGTTTCGGCCCTTCAATCAGCATACTCATGTGAATGTACTTCCTCTTCATGCACAACCAGGGGGAAGGTTGTACATCCACACAAACACAGGCCAGGTGCTATGTGTGCTTATCTAGCTGCCAAACGGATTGACTCCATCGGTGCTCGCGCCCAGCACGATGTTCCTTGGATCCTTCCCAAATTCAGGGTATTTGAAGTTCAACGCTTGCCGCTGGCTCGCATCCTTAGGGTGACTCAGCATCTTGTCTTTTTTATTTATCTCCGGATCATTTCCGTCATCTTCCCGCTTCTTCTCCTCCCTATCTGTGTGCCAACGCAGGAGCTTTGCTACCTTAGGGTCCGCGAAATACCGCTGTAGACGAGGAGTGATCGGAAAGTACCACACCGATTTTCGAGGAGCTTTCTTCCTCTTCTTGTATCGAGTGACGCCGCACATCGGACATATGGTAGACTCCGCGTGCTCGTCCCGATAAATGATGCAATTGTTCATGCACACATGGTATTTCACGTGCGGTAAATCTAGAGGACACACGATTTTCTTCGCCTCCTCGAAACTGGTCGGGCACTTGTTCCCCTTGGGAAGACATTCGTGCCAGAATGACATGTTCTCGTCGAAGCATGCGTCGGTCATTTTGTGTTTTACCTTCATCTCCAGAGCCATGAGTGTTACTTTCAGGCGGGTATCCTTGGGCCTGCATCCTTCATACAATGGAGTAACCGCGTCTATCTCCAGTTGATCCAGCTTGGCTTTCTCTCGGGCGGCAGCTCTTGCGTTATCCGTCTGCTTGAGAAGAAGCTCTTGAATATGAGGGTCCTGCACCCAGCCTCCATCGTCGTCTGCTCCGGCATCTTCATCTTCATGATCATGCCCTTCGTCTTGATTTTCCTCATCATCATGTACGACATCTTCTACATGATGACTGTGTACAGCATCACCGTCGTGATCATGTCCTGGAGATTCTTTGTCTTCTCGCCCACCCTCGCCGTGGTGGTACTTGTCTTGTTGCCCTTCCTCGTTTCTTGCCCGGCCCCCATGGACGACTTCATAGTCATCTTCATCACCTTGCCACCGATAGCCATCCATGAAACCACACAAGAGCAGGTGGTCCCGCACCTGCCCGGAATCCGGGTCCGCAATAAGGCTCTTTAGCTTGCATCTTCGACACGGACATCTTATCTCCATCTCGTTCTTTTGAAGCATCTCGGCCTTCGCGGAGCTCAAAAACCTATTCACGATGCCTTCGGTCATCGTGCAGACCATGGTTGCCTGCGGGGTAGAGCAAAACGATATTTTAGAACCAAGAAAAAATTTGGCATGACCTTCCCTAAAAATAGGACCAAAAAGAATGCATAGTGCCAAAATTCTCGCCGAAACGGAAATGAATCAACATTCCGGCAAAATATTGGCAACTATCGCATTTCAAATACCGGTACCTGCAAACACAAACATATATGCAACACCACAAACATACATAGATCTAGCTAGGCCACAAAAAGTGCATGTGCACATTGTTAGAGCGAGCTAGGGAGAAAAAAAGTAGATCTACATCATGAAGATAGCTTTCCCCTTACTTACCTATCAAAAAGGGTAATTTCACCACTTAATTTTGATGAATCTATGGTGGAAATGAGGTGAGGAGGAGGAGGCAGCCGAAAGCTTGGAGAAGGAGGTGGAGGGAATGAAGTGGGGAAAGTGATTGGGTAGGTGTGGGGCTGTCCAAAATATCTTGTTGGGGTCCCAGGTTACTAATGGCGCACCACCTGCACATGCGCCATTAGTAACCCTGGTTACTAATGGTGCACCTGCAGGTGGTGCGCCATTAGTAGTTTTGCAGAAAAGTAAAATATATATATATATATATATATATATACTAATGGCGCACTTTTACAGGGTGCGCCATTAGTAGTTTAAACTACTAATGACGCACGATGAGGCGGTGCTCCATTAGTAGTTTTGCAAAAAAAAAGAATAAAAAAAATTCAGTACTGGCGCACTCCTTGTCTGGTGCGCCATTACTAGTTAGAACTAGTAATGGCGCACCAGACATAGGATGCGCCATTAGTATGTATGTAAAAATAAAAAAAATTATCACTAGTGGCGCACCTGTTTTCTGGTGCGCCATTAGTATCTTCCACACTAATGGCGCATCACCAACTGGTGCGCCATTAGTATATAGTAGCGGCGCACTACTTCCCTGGTGCGCCATTAGTGTCAATCCTATCTATAGCCCTTTTCCTAGTAGTGTTGGATGATGATGTAGAAGCCCTCCGTGATTGATTCCCCTTCCGGCGGAGCTCCGGAACAGGCCCCAAGATGGGATCTCGTGGATACAGAAAGTTGCGGCGGTGGAATTAGGTTTTTGGCTCCGTATCTGATTGTTTGGGGGTACGTAGGTATATATAGGAGGAAGAAGTACATCGGTGGAGCAACGGGGGGCCCACGAGGGTGGAGGGCGCGTCTGGGGGGGGTAGGCGCACCCCCTACCTTGTGGCCTCCTGTTAATTGGCTTGACATAGGGTCCAAGTCTCCTGAGTTGTATTCGGTGAGAAAATCACGTTCCCAAAGGTTTCATTCTGTTTGGACTCTGTTCGATATTCTGTTTCTCTGAAACACTGAAATAGGCAAAAAATAGCAATTCTGGGATGGGCCTCCGGTTAATAGGTTAGTCCCAAAAATAATATAAAAGTGGAAAATAAAGCCCAATATAGTCCAAACCAGTAGATAACATAGCATGGAGCAATCAAAAATTATAGATACGTTGGAGACGTATCAGGCTGCGAGGCCCATTTCGAGCTATGGAGGAAGCTCTTCTGCCTCGTCCCTCGCTCCCAAAAGGGATCAATATTCAAGGTAGGCGGCGCCGAAGTATGGCGCATAGCCGAGACGGGATACCTATCCGGCACTCCGAAGAAGGCATCCGAAGAGTGGCCCTCGAAGTGGTTTTATATAGAAGACGTCGCTCTCTCGGACCCAACCCGGCGTGGCCTACCGGAATTCTCCAATGCCCCGTTAACGAAGCGCCACAGCTGGCGTCCCGGAAGCCTCGAGGCGGTAGACAGTGTGGAGCTTAAGATGCTGATGGACAAGATAAAAATACTCGCCCAATCTGGACTTTCCATAATTGAGGTCATGGCGATTTCCATAATGCGAGGTGTTCAGCCACTCCAATCCAGAGGACTTCCGATGTGGAATTTTAATGGGGAGGATGATACATCTCGCTACGGGCGCAAGGGCCCAGACAACTTCACCGCCCTGGCCGCCATGTTGGCTGATCTTTACAAAGGGGAGAAAGAAGAATTCACTCGCCTCAAGTGCCGAGATGGCTTTTCCATGTACAACCCCCTAGCTGGGTAAGCTCTCAATCCAGGAGCTCACTTAATCTTCTTCCTGAGCCGTAATCAGTCAAACTTAACCCGACCATTTTCAATAGGAATGGAGGAAGGCCACCGCGGGGATTTATAGCCCCGCTCCGCAGCCGGAGGACCACATTCGAGACCTGGATCCCGGATTCGAGGAGGATCCGGATATATTCGTGGAGCTCAAGGAGGGAGTCTTCTATCAGGCGAGCTACGACGGCTGTTGGTGTCAAAACTGGCGGATCTCGGGTAGGGGGTCCCGAGCTGTGCGTCTAGGATCGATGGTAACAGGAGACGGGGGACACGATGTTTACCCAGGTTCGGGCCCTCTCTATGGCGGTAATACCCTACTTTCTGCTTGATTGATCTTGATGAGTATGAGTGTTACAAGAGTTGATCTACCACGAGATCATAATGGCTAAACCCTAGAAGTCTAGCCTATGAGTATATGGTAATGAATCTGTCCTATCCAGACTATTCTCTCCGGTTTATATAGACACCAGAGAGATCTAGGGTTACATGAGGTCGGTTACATAAGAGGGAATCTTCATAGTCGGTCGCTTAGCTTGCCTCCCACGCCAAGGAGATCCCAATCCGGACACGGGTATAGTCTTTGGTTTTCGTGTCTTCACAGCCCATCAGTCCGGCCCATGGATAACAGGCCGGACGCCCGAGGACCCCTTAGTCCAGGACTCCTTCAGTAGCCCCCGAACCAGGCTTCAATGATGATATGTTCGGCGCTCGGATTGTCTTTGACATTGCAAGGCAGGTTCCCTTCTTTAAGTAATGTTGACTCAATATCGTTCCCCTCGGCTTCTGCGTGCTAATAACTTCATCTTCCACGTGTCGAGCGAATGCGGAAAGTCAGGGCATTTTTGCAAACAACACCTCGTCCACACAAGGCAGAACGCCTATTTAATGAAATTGGATCTTAGATCCAGGCGATATCGTGCCAAGAAAATCCCCAGAAACTGCCAGGAGAAGCCATTCCAACATGGCTAGCATTCCCAATTCTTCCTCCCGCTCCAGCCCAAAGAGAAGCGAGTGGGAGAAGTGTTCTGTGAATAATAGTCAGCTAGCAAAGCTGCAAACGCAGGGATTTCTTCCTCCCGCAGATCTGGTCCTGATACGTCTCTGCCGTATCTACTTTTCCAAACACTTTTCCCCTTGTTTTGGACTCTAATTTGTGTGATTTGAGTGGAACTAACCCGGACTGACGCCTGTCGGATTTCGGGTTCCGGCAGACCCTTGAGGTTCGAACACTGGGGTGCGCACGGAGATTTCGCCTCCTACCTACCTGCACCCCTCCGCCACGCTAAGATCTAAGCTATGGAAAGAACAACACAAGAGACACAGGGTCTATACTGGTTCGGGCCACCGTTGTGGTGTAATACCCTACTCCAGTGTGTGGTGTGGTGGATTGCCTCTTGGGCTGATGACGATGAACAATACAAGGAAGAACAGCCTCACGAGGGTCTGTTCTTGGCTGGGGGGATGAACTGCTGGGAGGAGTTCAGTCACCCTTCTCTCTCTCTCTTCTCGATTGTCCCCTCTCCACCTCTTGTGGGAGGCTGGTCCTATTTATAGAGGCCCTGGTCCTCTTCCCAAATATCGAGCGGGAAGGGAGCCAACAATGGCGGGCTAATTTGAAGGGGGACAGCTAGTACCAGCTATCCTGACAAAAGTGGTCTTCGCCTGCACAAAGCTCTGGTGGTGACGCCGTCTTGGGCTCCACAATGACCTCCTTCTTGCAGTCCTCCTGGTCTTGGTCTTGTTGCACCGAAATGGCAACCTTTGCCTAATGCCTCGGTACTCCGCGGCTGCGCTTTCCCCCTTTGCACCAAAGGGGAAAGGAGGACACTGCGCGGGCTGGCACCTGCCTGGCGCCCTTGGTCGTCATGGCTTGCATCACGGGCACCTCGTGTGGTACCCCGCCTTGATCTCTCCGCCTCCTCGCGAGCCAGCCTGATGAGGTCGTGCCTGAGGAAGCTCCGCGCCGTCCGCCTCGGGAGGCTTGGCCCCTCGCGAGGGTCTTGGGTTTGTGTTGGTGAAGATGAGCCATGCAGGGCCCCCCTTTGAGCCACGCCGCAGGCCGCAGGCAGGCAAGTCTGGGGACCCCCGTTCCCAGAACGCTGACAGTAGCCCCCGGGCCCAAGGCGCGCCCGGACTTGGCCGTGCAGGGAGGCGGAAGGGCAAGAGTGAAGCGCCGCGGGCCCTAACAACCTGCGGCTTTGGGCGCCGCGTGGCGGTTGATTGGACGTGGGCGCCTTAGAAACCGCGCGAGTTGATAAAGGAGCGGCATCCGCCTAGGCTTTGCTTCTTGCTTTCCCCGGTTGCTGCTCAGATCCCCTTTCTTGCGCCTCTTCTTCCTTCCTCCAAAATTTCCAGATCTACTCCGACCGTGTGACCTAGGAAGCCATGGCGCCTCGTCAGCCCCCGGCCGTAGCTTGGTACTCGTCTGCCCTGGACTCGCCGAACGTGTCGGAGGCGAGCCTTGCCCGGTTGCGCCGGATGGCGACGGTGCGGGGCATCAACGGGGCGAAGGTGTTCAAGGCCGGCTCCGCCACCCCTGAGGGTCAAGGGAGCACCTTCTATCCGTTCTTCGTAAGTGCCATTGTTGCTGGCCTGGTGCCTCCCTTCTCCGAGTTCTTCTTCTCTGTACTCCGCCATTATAAGCTACAGGCTCTGCATCTCCACCCCAACTCCGTCCTTCGCCTGGCAATCTTCGCCTATTACTGCGAGGCTCACGTAGGGGTGCAGCCCTCAGTGGCCTTGCTGCGCCACTACTTCTACCTCCAGACCTCTCACGGTCCTGCTTCCGCGTGCGCGAGCTTCATCGCGTACGGTGGCGCCATTGCCATTTTGAACCCCGGGAAAAGGATTAAGGGCTTCAGGAGCAAGTGCGTCTTGGTGGATGCTGGGCGCATCCACCCTCGGCTGATCTTGCCCACGGAGCAGCCCACGAGCTCCAGCGATTGGGGTCGAGCGGAGCTCGCGGACCCCCGCGCGAAGCTGGTGTTGACGAAGATGGATGCGGATCTGAGGCTGGACGTCCGCATCTCTTGGATAGGCTGGCGCCCGCAGCAAAGAAGTCGAAGGGAGCTCCTGAGGTTCCATCCGTGGCAGCGCCTCTGCCCGCGAAGGAGGGTGACCGCGACGCACATGCTTCTCCTGCCCGGTCGTCCTCGCGAGGCCTGGCTGAGCCGGCTGGGGCGAGCTCAGCCCCCACGGCCCAAGTGACTCCCGAGGTGTCCTTGCCTGCCGCCGCCACTACAGCCGTTGGGGCACGGCAGACCCCGCCTCAGGATGTTGTGGCCGCGCTGCTGCCTTCTCCTCCTACTCCACCAGCTGCTGACTCTCCGACTCCTTCTGCCATTCTGGATTGTGCTGTTGCTGAGCTGGACCGACTGCGGCAGGATCTTCTTGGTGCCGACCCTCGCTTGGTGGCCGGGCGCTTGGAGCTGGCTTCAGGATGGGTTCACTCCGACGCTTCGATTCAGGCGGCGCTGGTCCAGGCCTCGACGACTTGCGACGAGGAGAAGCAGGTCGTCCTTGAGGCGAAGGCTGCTCGTGACGCAGCCCTGGGGGAGGTGGTCGACGTCCGTGGTCGTTGCAAGGCGCTGGAGGACGAGCTGCAAGGCCTGCGGGACCAGCTCGCGAAAGAGGTCCGCCTTCGCCAAGAGCAGGAAGAAGGCGTGAAGGCTCGCGAGGCGGCCGTCAAGGAGAGGGAGGTCAAGCTCAGGAAATGCCGTGACCGCCTAGGCGCGCTGGAGCAGGAGTTGGGGGCGAGGAAGTCCGAGCTGGACGACAAGGCCCTGGTTCTTGCCGAGGACCGCGTGGCCTTCACGGAGATGGAGGCGAAGGCTCGCTCCTCGCTGAGGATACTTTATGACAGCGGCCTAGAGAGCCCGCTGGCTAGCGCCGAGGACGGCCCCACCAAGCTGCTTCCCTTCCTGGTTCGCGCTCTTGAAGATGTGGCCCTTGGCCTTGGCCCCACGGCCGAGGCCGAGGCGCGTGTCCTGTCTTCTGCAGCACTGACGCGGGTCCTCACCCACATCTACCTTCGCGATCCCGGCGTCGACCTCGACGGCCTGCTGGAGCCAGTAAGCGGCGAGCGTGCCGCTGCCGAGGCCGCGAAGGGTCGCACAGAGGCTCTGCTGGGGAAGTTCCGGACCTTCAGCACCAAGCCGAAGCAAGGCGCTACCGACCCCACTGCTCCATGAGGCGAACCCACTCCGCGCTGCTCCACCGCCGACAAGTGACTCCGCTGTGGCTCCTGTCCTGCCTTTAATTCCTGCACATGTATCATGCCTCAGGGAGGCGTTTAAACTTGCGTTTGGCATTGAGATAACAGTGTGGACTGTAATATTTTCTTTTGAATTCCTTGAAATTGGCGCTTTTCCTTCCTACTTGCTTATGTTCTACGCCGGCAGAGCCCGACCCCGCGCATGCCTCACCCAGCGTTGGTCCCGACCGGAAACCAGGACAGGGCCAAGGAGTGAGGGGCTACGTGACAAGTTAGGCTCCTGAGTCGCGATGCTCAGGAGTCCCCCTTGGCGCACGAACAGCAAGTAGGGAGGTGTGATGTGGGTGGATCTACCATTCTACGTCTGCAGAGCCCGGCCGCGTGCATACCTCAACCGCCGTTAGCCTTTCGGAACTAAGGAGTGAGGGGCTACGTGACCAGTTAGGCTCCTGAGTCGCGATGCTCAGGAGCCCCCCTTGACGCTCAAATGGCCTTCATACCTTGGCTCCGCTCGGGGAGAGACGCATGACAAACCAGGCCCGGGGGGACCTGGCTGGGCGGCGTGCGTCTGGATGTGACCCAGGCGCAGCCCCTATGCCCAGCCTCCTCGCGCGGCACTCCCAAGGGGAGGCGTTACGATGAGGCTAGACACTAAGCTCTGGGCTCCCTGAGGTTGATGCGGCCCGGGGGCCACCCTCAGTTGTTTATCACCAGCGTGGAGCATAGCGCTTCCGTATGTGTACGGGCATAGCCACTCCTCGGTAGTGTCGTCAGCCAGCGCGGAGCATGGTGCTTCCACTGGTACGTGGGAGGGGGCCCCCCTCCGGGTGGAGCCCCCGGGGCGTGTACAGCCCCGCCCTGACACGTGGCTGGCACGGTATGGCCTGGCGAGGTGTATCTTGGCACCCGTGAGCCAGCGCGGGACTCACGGGGCCCTACCTCTAGGCGGGTTGCGCCTGGCACTGGGCCTTATCTTGTGATGTGTCCCTGCAAATTTGGTTAGATGTCGGCACTCTACGTCCTCGGGTCCCGGCCCTCGAGCTGGTCTCAGTCGTCGCTGGTATGCCAGGTCGCGATGCCGTGGACAAGGCCAGAGGGTGAGGGCTGGAGAGACAGTAAGAGCCCTGAGTCGCGATGCTCAGGTACCCCCCCTTTAACGTGCAAGTGGTCGGCATGGAGAAGAAGAGGTGCCGTGGACCGGCATCAAATAATCAAGCTTGGTGGGTCTAACGCATAACCGGAAATAAACGCAAATGGGATACATGCCGCTGGGCCTGGCCCGAGCGACTTGGGGATCATGCAGCCCGAGGGGTGCCCCCAACAAGGTAAGCTAACAACATGAAATAAAAGGGATACACGCCGCAGGGACGGACCCACGCGGCCTGGGAATAATGCAGCCCTGGGGGGCGCTCCCAGCTGGAAGTGAAACTTGAAAGATGTCACCTGATGACGTTGAGGACGAAGGGGTGTTGGTGTAGCAGACTTGGTGGGCTGCGGAAGCAGATCCTCATGAGCCCCCATGCCCAGGGGCCTCGGGAGGCTCTGGAGGCGCTGGCGGCTCCTCGCGGACCATCTCCATCCCCGCCAGGGCTGTGGAACGCTTGGCCTCTCGTGCCTCCGTGATGCCCCTCATGAGGCGCTGGTACGTGGCAGCCGTGTTCGGCAAGCCGTAAGGCATGCGAACGTAGCTGTGGGGTGGACCTCCGCAGCGCGCCACTCGCGAGGGCCAGAGGCGCTCCAGAGAGGCGACTCGGTTGAGCCCTGGTATGTCGATGTAGATGCGCAGCCCACCATCCTCGCCTGGATGGGGAGCCACTGCTGGTAGGCGGCGGCCGCCTTTCATGACTCTTGACTCCTGTAGCTCCTGAATGGCCTTGCTGATGAACTCCTGAGGGTCTGGCTCTCCTTGCCTTGCTCCTTCTTGAGGGAAACGTGCTTCGAAACATGCCTCCATGTGGTGCCCAAGCGCCTCCCTCGTGACCCTAGCTAGGTCGGTGGCCCTCCAGGGGAGAGCCCCCGAGCCCTGCCTGAGGAGGGCGCCGGGCGTGCTTTCCTATGCGATGGAAGGAGGTTCCCCCTGGGCAGGCGCGGGCCCAGAGGGGCCTTCCTCCTGAGTGGTCGGGCCGGACGATGTCTTCTTCTTGGGGGCGGTCTCGGGAGGCCTCCTGCTTCCGCGATCCTGGTCTTCCAGTGACGCGGCCTGAAAGGCTCGTTCCAGGGAACACACCGCGTCCTTCTCTTCACAGGGCACCGTGATGACTCTGCCACTTCCTGGCATCTTGAGGACGTTGTAGCCGTGGTGAGTTACGGCCATGAACTTGGCCAGCGCTGGGTACCCAAGGATGGCGTTGTACGGCAGGCGAATGTGAGCGACGTCGAAGTCGATAAGCTCGGTGCGGTAGTTGTCGCATGCCCCGAAGGTGACAGGGAGGCGGACCTGCCCAATCGGGACCGTGGAGCCGTCGGTGATTCCGGAGAAAGGCTTGGTTGGCTGAAGCTGGCTGTAGGGCACTTGGAGATTGTTGAATGTTTCCACAAACAGGACGTTGAGCCCTGCCCCGCCATCGATGAGGGTCCTGGTGACCACCACGTTGCTGATGATTGGGGAACAAAGCATCGGGAGGACTCCGGCTATAGCCGCACACTTGAGCTGATCTGCTGAGCTGAACGTGATGGTGCACGCCGACCACCTGAGAGGGCGCGTGGCTTCGAGCCTGGGGAGGACTGCATTCACTTCGCGGGCGAACTGCTTGAAGATGCGTTGAGAGGTTGGGGCTTGAGCCCCACCCAGGATGCAGGCGATCGCGCGCGGCTCCTGGAAGCCCCCAGCTCCCTCGTCCTGGTGGCGGTCCTCGTTTCTCCTTGGCTGCGGCGGCAGCGGAGGGAGGCCTGCGTTGCCTTGCGGGCGATCCTCGCGAGGCTGATCCCTCCAGTCTCCCTCACGAGGTGGGTCTTGCCAGCGATCCTCGCGAGGTTGATCGCACCACCATTGGCGCGGGCCACGGTCTTCCCAGTGTCCTGCGTTCCTTCCTCCTCCTCGACCATAGCCCCGGTCACCGCGGTCAGGGCGACGACCGATCCTTCCTTCTCGCACGGCTCGGAGCTCTTGACATTCGTTGGTGTTGTGGGTGTGGAGGTCGTGGTACACAGAGTACCGACTGCCCTTGGAAGGTTCGGGCTGATCTCTACCCCGCTTGGTGTCTGGTTCTGCCGCGAGCACGGCAGCCCCCTTGCGCTTCACATCCTTGGCCTTGGGCTTCTTCTCTTCTGGGTCTGCGGCAGGCAGCTCGAGGAGGGAGAGATGCCCTTCCTCAACCCTGGCACACTTGGTTGCCAAGTTGAACAACTCCAAGGAAGTGCACAGGTCTTCATGCATCGCCAGCTCCTCCTTCATCTTGACATCGCGCACGCCGTCAGAGAAGGCTGAGATGATGGCCTCCTCAGTCACCTTGGGAATCTTGAGGCGTGCGTTGTTGAAGCGCTGGATGTACTTCTGCAGGGTCTCCCCGGGTTGTTGCTTGATGCGGCGCATGTCGCTCACGGCGGGCGGCCGGTCGCGAGTACCTTGGAAGTTGGCGATGAGGCGGGTGCGCATCTCGTCCCAGGAGGAGATCATGCCTGGAGCCAGGTTCAGGAGCCAGGTGCGGGCCCCATCCTTAAGCGCCATGGGGAACCAGTTCGCCATGACCTTCTCGTCTCCGTTGGCAGCTTTGATGCCCAGCTCGTAGAGCTGGAGGAACTCCGCAGGGTCAGCCGTGCTGTCGTAACGAGGAGGCAGGTCTGGCTTGAACTTGCCGGGCCACGCGACGCTGCATAGCTCAGTGGTGAAGGCGCGGCAGCCTGCTGTGGCCACGGGAGGCCTTGGGTGACGGAGAGCTTGGTCTTGCATGTCCCCTCGCGCTGCAGCTGGGAGCAGCGCGGGGTCTTGACGTGCAGGAGCAGGAGCATGGTCGCGACGTGCTGGAGCAGGGAGCGCCCGGGCAGCTTCTTGCGGGCGAGGGACTTCTTGGGAGCTCTGCTCTTGCCGCGCTGGCACCTGACGGAGCGGGTTCCGCCCAGGGGCCACGCGCCTTGGAGCCATGGCGCCTTCCTAAGGAGGAGGCGGCCGGGGCGCCGCCGGAGCTTCGTCGCCCGCGCGGGACGGGGTGCGGTGCAGCGGAACGGACGGCGCAGGAGAGCCCCCTGCGACACGGACGAGCTCGGCGACACGGTCGAGCCATTCTTCATAGACGTCGTCGACAGGACGGTAGCATAGGAGCTCGTTTGCCGCGATGAGCGCAGCTCGAGCCTCCATGGGAGTGCGGAGCGCGCGGGACGAAGAACCAGCTGGGGTGAGCGAGGGAGTTGCGGTGCGGCCGTCTTGCCGCACGGACGGATGCTGAGACGATGCTTGCTGCTCGTCCCCCGCCGGGCCGGTGGCGGCGTTGACGGCAGGTGACGGGGGACGGCGAGGACGGCGAGGACGCCCGCCGACAGGGGCCGTTTGGGTGACGCGGGAAGCGAGAGTGGCCCGGCGCTCGATGCGGGCCCGACGAGCGTAAGACATGGGCGTGATGGTCGGAGGAGAACGGGGTGGTGGAAGACGAATTCCGGCGCACCCCTACCTGGCGCGCCAAATGTCGGATTTCGGGTTCCGGCAGACCCTTGAGGTTCGAACACTGGGGTGCGCACGGAGATTTCGCCTCCTACCTACCTGCACCCCTCCGCCACGCTAAGATCTAAGCTATGGAAAGAATAACACAAGAGACACAGGGTTTATACTGGTTTGGGCCACCGTTGTGGTGTAATACCCTACTCCAGTGTGTGGTGTGGTGGATTGCCTCTTGGGCTGAAGATGATGAACAATACAAGGAAGAACAGCCTCGCGAGGGTCTATTCTTGGCTGGGGGGATGAACTGCTAGGAGGAGTTCAGTCACCCTTCTCTCTCTCTCTCTCTCTCTCTCTCTCTCTCTTCTCGATTGTCCCCTCTCCACCTCTCGTGGGAGGCTGGTCCTATTTATAGAGGCCATGGTCCTCTTCCCAAATATCGAGCGGGAAGGGAGCCAACAATGGCGGGCTAATTTGAAGGGGGACAGCTAGTACCAGCTATCCTGACAAAAGTGGTCTTCGCCTGCACAAAGCTCTGGTGGTGACGTCGTCTTGGGCTCCACAATGACCTCCGTCTTGCAGTCCTCCTGGTCTTTGTCTTGTTGCACCAAAATGGCAACCTTTGCCTAATGCCTTGGTACTCCGCGGCTGCGCTTGCCCCCTTTGCACCAAAGGGGAAAGGAGGACACTGCGCGGGCTGGCACCCGCCTGGCGCCCTTTGTCGTCATGGCTTGCATCATGGGCACCTCGTGAGGTACCCCGCCTTGATCTCTCCGCCTCCTCGCGGGCCAGCCTGATGAGGCCGTGCCTGAGGAAGCTCCGCGTCGTCCGCCCTGCGAGGCTTGGCCCCTTGCGAGGGTCTTGGGTTTGTGTTGGTGAAGATGGGCCATGCTGGGCCCCCCTTTGAGCCGCGCCGCAGGCCGCAGGCAGGCAAGTCTGGGGACCCCCGTTCCCAGAACGCCGACAACGCCGTTTTTAGCAGAATTACCATGGTGTTATTTATGTGCAGAAACAAATGTTCTCGGAATGACCTGAAACTTCACGGAGTCACTTTTCAGAAAATAAGAAAAATACCTGCAAAAGATGAAGGCCAGGGGCCCACCACCTCTCCACGAGGGTGAGGGGCGCGCCCCCTACCTCGTGGGCCCCCTGTTGCCTCTCCGACTCCAACTCTAACTCCAACTCCATATATTGAGTTTCGGGGAGAAAAACATCAGAAAGAAGAAATCATCGCGTTTTATGATACGGAGCCGCCGCCAAGCCCTAAAACCTCTCGGGAGGGCTGATCTGGAGTCCGTTCGGGGCTCCGGAGAGGGGAATCCGTTGCCATCGTCATCATCAACCATCCTCCATCACCAATTTCACGATGCTCACCGCCGTGCGTGAGTAATTCCATCGTAGGCTTGCTGGACGGTGATGGGTTGGATGAGATCTATCATGTAATCGAGTTAGTTTTGTTAGGGTTTGATCCCTAGTGTCCACTATGTTTTGAGATTGATGTTGCTATGACTTTGCTATGCTTAATGCTTGTCACTAGGGTCCGAGTGCCATGATTTCAGATCTGAACCTATTATGTTTTCATCAATATATGAGTGTTCTTGATCCTATCTTGCAAGTCTATAGTCACCTATTAAGTGTTATGATCCGTTAACCCCGAAGTGACAATAATCGGGATACTTACCGGTGATGACCGTAGTTTGAGGAGTTCATGTATTCACTATGTGTTAATGCTTTGTTCCGGTACTCTATTAAAAGGAGGCCTTAATATCCCTTAGTTTCCGCAAGGACCCCGCTGCCACGGGACGGTAGGACAAAAGATTTCATGCAAGTTCTTTTCCATAAGCACGTATGACTATGTTCGGAATACATGCCTACATTATATCAATGAACTGGAGCTAGTTCTGTGTCACCCTAGGTTATGACTGTTACATGATGAACCGCATCCGGCATAATTCTCTATCACCGATCCATTGCCTACGAGCTTTCCATATATTGTTCTTCGCTTATTTACTTTTCCGTTGCTATTGTTATCATCACTACAAAATACCAAAAACATTACTTTTACTATTGTTACCTTTTGTTACCGTTACCTTGCTACTAAACACTGATACGTCTCCAACATATCTATAATTTTTGATTGCTCCATGCTATATTATCTACTGTTTTGGACTATATTGGGCTTTATCTTCCACTTTTATATTATTTTTGGGACTAACCTATTAACCGGAGGCCCAACCCAGAATTGCTGTTTTTTTCCTATTTCAGTGTTTCGGATAAACAGAATATCAAACGGAGTCCAAACGGAATAAAATCTTCGGAAACGTGATTTTCTCATCGAACGTGATCCAGGAGACTTGGACCCTACTGCAAGGGATCAAAGAGGAGGTCATGAGGGTGGGGGGCACGCCCCCCTAGGGCGCGCCCCCTGCCTCGTGGGCACCTCGGTGCTCCACCGACGTACTCCTTCCTCCTATATATACACACGTACCCCCAAACGATCAGAACAGGAGCAAAAAACCTAATTCCACCGCCGCAACTTTCTGTATCCACGAGATCCCATCTTGGGGCCTATTCCGGAGCTCCGCCGGAAGAGGGCCGTCATCACGGAGGGCTTCTACATCATCCTAGCCCCTCCGATGAAGTGTGAGTAGTTTACCTTAGACCTTCGGGTCCATAGTTAGTAGCTAGATGGCTTCTTCTCTCTCTTTGAATCTCAATACAAAGTTCTCCCCCTCTCTCGTGGAGATCTATTCGATGTAATCTTCTTTTTGCGGTGTGTTTGTTGAGACCGATGAATTGTGGGTTTATGATCAAGTCTATCTATGAATATTATTTGAATCTTCTCTGAATTCTTTTATGCATGATTGGTTATCTTTGCAAGTCTCTTCAAATTATTCGTTTGGTTTGGCCAACTAGATTGGTAGCTCTTTCCATGGGAGAAATGCTTAGCTTTGGGTTCGATCTTGCGGTGTCCTTACCCAGTGACAGAAGGGGAAGCAAGGCACGTATTGTATCATTGCCATCGAGGATAACAAGATGGGGTTTATTTCATATTGCATGAATTTATCTCTCTACATCATGTCATCTTGCTTAAGGCGTTACTCTGTTTTTAACTTAATACTCTAGATGCATGCTGGATAGCGGTCGATGAGTGGAGTAATAGTAGTAGATTCAGAATCATTTTGATCTACTTGTCACGGACGTGATGCCTATATACATGATCATGCCTAGATATTCTCATAATTATGCACAATTTTATCAATTGCTCAACAATAATTTGTTCACCCACCATAGAATACTTATGCTCTTGAGAGAAGCCACTAGTGAAACCTATGGCCCCCGGGTCTATTCTCATCATATCAATCTCCATCACTTTTATATTGTTTTGCTATTTACTTTTCTTTTACTTTTTACTTTGCATCTTTATATCAAAAATACCAAAAATATTCTATCTATTAGATCTCACTCTCGTAAGTGACCCTGAAGGGCTTGACAACCCCTAATCGCATTGGTTACGAGTAGCTATCGCTTTGTGCAGGTACGAGGGACTTGAGCATGGGCTCCTACTGGATTGATACCTTGGTTCTCAAAAACCGAGGGAAATACTTACGCTACTCTGCTGCATCATCCCTTCCTCTTCGGGGAAAACCAACGCAAGCTCAAGACGTAGCAAGAAGGATTTCTGGCGCCGTTGCCGGGGAGTCTACGCAAAATGTCAATATACTAAGAACCATCACAATCCCTATCTCTCGCATTACATTATTTGCCATTTACCTCTTGTTTTCCTCTCCCCCCAATTCACCCTTGCCGTTTTATTCGCCTTCTCTCTCTATCCTCCCTCTCTATTTGCCTCTTTTGTCTGCTTGCTTTTTGTTTGCTCGTGTGTTAGATTGCTTGTTTGTCGCAATGGCTCAAGGTACTACCAAATTGTGTGACTTCACCAATACCAATAATAATGATTTCCTTAGCACTCCGATTGCTCCTCTTACCGATGCTGAATCTTGTTAAATTAATACTGCTTTGTTGAATCTTGTTATCAAAGATCAATTCACTAGCCTTCCTAGCGAAGATGCCGCTACTCATCTGAATAGCTTCGTTGATTTATGTGATATGCAAAAGAAAAATGATGTCAATAATGATGTCGTTAAATTGAAGCTATTTCCTTTTTCTCTTAGAGATCGTGCTAAAGCTTGGTTTTCGTCTTTGCCTAAAAATAGTATTGATTCATGGAACAAATGCAAAGATGCTTTTATCTCTAAGTATTTTCCTCCTGCTAAGATCATCTCTCTTAGAAACGGTATTATGAACTTTAAACAACTTGATCATGAACATGTTGCACAAGCTTGGGAGAGAATGAAATTAATGATACGTAATTGCCCTACTCATGGTTTGAATTTGTGGATGATTATACAAAATTTTTATGCCGGATTGAATTCTGCTTCTAGAAATCTTTTAGATTCGGCCGCGGGAGGCACTTTTATGGAAATCACTTTGGGAGATGCTACTAAACTCCTAGATAATATTACGGTTAATTATTCTCAATGGCATACTGAAAGAACTTCTAATAAAAAGGTGCATGCAATAGAAGAAATTAATGTGTTGAGTGGAAAGATGGATGAACATATGAAATTATTTGCTACTAAGAGTGTTTCTTCTGATCCTAATGATATGCCTTTGTCTACTTTGATTGAGAATAACAATGAATCTATGGATGTGAATTTTGTTGGTAGGAATAATTTTGGTAACAACGCTTATAGAGGGAATTTTAATCCTAGGCCATATCCTACTAATCCTTCTAATAATTATGGGAATTCCTACAACAACTCTTATGGAAATTATAATAAGATGCCCTCTGATTTTGAATCTAATATTAAAGAATTTATTTCTTTGCAAAAGAATTTTAATGCTATGATTGAAGAAAAATTGCTTAAGATTGATGATTTGGCTAGGAACGTTGATAGAATTGCTCTTCATGTTGATGCTTTGAAACTTAGATCTATTCCACCTAAGCATGATATTAATGAGTCTCTTAAAGCCATGAGAATTTCAATTGATGAGTGTAAAGAAAGAACCGCTAGGATGCATGCTTCCAAAGATGCCTTTATTAAAACGTGTTCTTCCAATTCCTATGAAAGTAAAGATGAAGATCTAAAAGTTATTGATATGTCTCCCATTAAATCTTTATTTTGCAATATGAATCTTGATGAAACTGAATATGATCTTCCTCTACCTAGAAGGCATTCTAAAAATTCGGAGTATTTAGATCTTAATGATGAAATTGATGAAAGTGGGATTGAAAGAAATAAAAATCTAGATGTTGCTAAACCCACTATATTGGATTTCAAGGAATTTAATTATGAAAATAGCTCTTTGATTGATTGTATTTGCTTGTTGCAATCCGTGCTAAATTTTCCACATGCTTATAGTCGAAATAAAGCCTTCACCGAACATATTGTTGATGCCTTGATGCAATCTTATGAAGAAAAACTTGAGTTGAAAGTTTCTATCCCTAGAAAACTTTATGATGAGTGGGAACCAACTATTAAAATTAAAATTAAAGATTATGAGTTTTATGCTTTGTGTGATTTGGGCGCTAGTGTCTCTACTATTCCCAAGACTTTGTGTGATTTACTAGATTTCCGTAATTTTGATGATTGCTCTCTAAACTTGCATCTTGCGGATTCCACTATTAAGAAACCTATGGGAAGAATTAATGATGTTCTTATTGTTGCAAATAGGAATTATGTGCCCGTAGATTTCATTGTTCTTGATATAGATTGCAATCCTTCTTGCCCTATTATTCTTGGTAGACCTTTCCTTAGAACGGTTGGTGCGATTATTGATATGAAGGAAGGGAATATTAGATTTCAATTTCCATTAAAAAAGGGCATGGAACACTTTCCAAGAAATAAAATAAAATTACCATACGAAACTATCATGAGAGCCACTTATGGATTGCCTACCAAAGATGGCAATACCTAGATCTATTCTTGCTCGTTATGCCTAGCTAGGGGCGTTAAACGATAGCGCTTGTTGGGAGGCAACCCAATTTTATTTTTATTCCTTGATATTTACTCCTGTTTAGCAATAAATAAATTATTTATCCTCTGTTTAGGTTGTGTTTTTTGTGTTTAATTAGTGTTTGTGCCAAGTAGAACCGTTGGGAAGACTTGGGGAAAGTCTTGTTGAACTTGCTGTAAAAAACAGAAATTTAGCGCTCAAAAGAACTTCTGCCATTTTTATTTCAAGAGTGATATTTAGTTAATTATTTTTGAAGATGATTAATAGATAAATTCCTCACGTCCAGGAATTTATTTTAGAATTTTTGGGGTTCCAGATCTTGCGCTAGCTACATATTACTACAGACTGTTCTGTTTTTGACAGATTCTATTTTTCGTGTGTTGTTTGCTTATTTTGATGAATCTATGGCTAGTAAAATAGTTTATAATCCATAGAGAAGTTGGAATACAGTAGGTTTAACACCAATATAAATAAAGAATGAGTTCATTACAGTACCTTGAAGTGGTCTTTTGTTTTCTTTCGCTAATGGAGCTCACGAGTTTTCTATTTTGAGTTTTGTGTTGTGAAGTTTTCAAGTTTTGGGTGAATTCTTTTGATGGATCATGGAACAAGGAGTGGCAAGAGCCTAAGATTGGGTATGCCCATGGAACCCCCAAGATAATCCAAGGACACCAAAAAGTTAAAGCTTGGGGATGCCCCAGAAGGCATCCCCTCTTTTCGTCCACTTCCATCGGTAATTTACTTGGAGCTATATTTTTATTCACCAACATGATATGTGTTTTGCTTGGAGCGTCTTGTATTATTTGTGTATTTGTTTTCTAGTATACCACAATCATCCTTGCTGTACACACCTTTTGAGAGAGCCATACATGAATTAAAATCTGATAGAATACTCTATGTGCTTCACTTATATCTTTTGAGCTAGATAATTTTGCTCTATGTGCTTCACTTAGATCTTTTAGAGCACGGTGGTGGAGTTTTAAGGAAACTATTAATCTCTCATGCTTAACTTAAATTATTTTGAGAGTCTCTTAATAGCATGGTAATTTTCCTAATAATAATATGCTTGGTATTCTAGATTTGTGAAACTTTCTTTTGAGTGTGTTGAATACTAAGAAAAGATTGAAGCATGATAATTGTTTTGAGATATGCAGGTGATAATATTAAAGTCATGCTAGTTGAGTAGTTGTGAATTTAAAGAATACTTGTGTTGAAGTTTGTGATTCCCGTAGCATGCACGTATGGTGAACCGTTATGTGATGAAGTTGGAGCATGATTTATTTATTGATTGTCTTCCTTATGAGTGGCGGTCGGGGACGAGCAATGGTCTTTTCCTACCAATCTATCCCCCTAGGAGCATGCGCGTAATACTTTGCTTTGATAACTTCTAAATTTTTGCAGTAAGTATATGAGTTCTTTATGACTAATGTTGAGTCCATGGATTATACGCACTCCCACCCTTCCACCCTTGCTAGCCTCTCTAATACCGCGCAACTTTCGCCGGTATCATACACCTACCATATACCTTCCTCAAAAAAGCCACCATACCTACCTATTATGCCATTTCCATAGCCATTCCGAGATATATTGCCATGCAACTTTCCATCATCTAGTTCATCATGACACATCCATCATTGTCATATTGCTTAGCATGATCATGTAGTTGACATAGTATTTGTGGCAAAGCCACCGTTCATAACTTTCATACTAGTCACTCTTGATTCATTGCATATCCCGGTACACCGCCGGAGGCATTCATATAGAGTCATATATTGTTCTAAGCATCGAGTTGTAATTGTTGAGTTGTAAGAAAAATAAAAGTGTGATGATCATCATTATTAGAGCATTGTCCCAGTGAGGAAAGAATGATGGAGACTATGATTCCCCCACAAGTCGGGAGGAGACCCCGAACGAAAAAAAGAGGCCAAAGAAGCCCAAATAAAAAAAGAGAAAGGCCATAAAAAAGAGAAAAGGCCCAAATAAAAAAATGAGAGAAAAAGAGAGAAGGGACAATGTTACTATCCTTTTACCACACTTGTGCTTCAAAGTAGAACCATGATCTTCATAGTAGAGAGTCTCTCATATTATCACTTTCATATACTAGTGGGAATCTTTCATTATAGAACTTGGCTTGTATATTCCAATGATGGGCTTCCTCAAATTGCCCTAGGTCTTCATGAGCAAGCAAGTTGGATGCACACCCACTTAGTTTCTTTTTGAGCTTTCATATACTTATAGCTCTAGTGCATCCGTTGCATGGCAATCCCTACTCACTCACATTGATATCTATTGATGGGCATCTCCATAGCCCATTGATACGCCTAGTTGATGTGAGACTATGTTCTCCTTTTTTGTCTTCTCCACAACCACCATTCTATTCTACTTATAGTGCTATATCCATGGCTCATGCTCATGTATTGCGTGAAGATTGAAAAAGTTTTGAAAAAGTTAGAGTATGAAACAATTGCTTGGCTTGTCATTGGGGTTGTGCATGATTTAAATACTTTGTGTGGGGAAGATGGAGTATAGCCAGACTATATGATTTTGTAGGGATAACTTTCTTTGGCCATGTTATTTTGAGAAGACATAATTGCTTTGTTAGTATGCTTGAAGTATTATTATTTTCTATGTCAATATAAACTTTTGTCTTGAATCTTTCTAATCTGAATATTCATACCACAATTAAGAAGATTTGCATTGAAATTATGCCAAGTAGCACTCCGCATCAAAAATTCTCTTTTTATCATTTACCTACTCGAGGACGAGCAGGAATTAAGCTTGGGGATGCCTGATACGTCTCCAACGTATCTATAATTTTTGATTGCTCCATGCTATATTATCTACTATTTTGGACTATATTGGGCTTTATTTTCCACTTTTATATTATTTTTGGGACTAACCTATTAACCGGAGGCCTAGCCCAGACTTGCTGTTTTTGCCTATTTCAGTGTTTCGGATAAACATAATATCAAACGGAGTCCAAACGGAATAAAATCTTCGGAAACGTGATTTTCTCACAGAACGTGATCTAGGAGACTTGGACCCTACTACAAGGGATCAAAGAGGAGGTCACGAGGTTGGGGGCGCGCCCTAGCCTGCCTCGTGGGCCCCTCGGTGCTCCACCGATGTACTCCTTCCTCCTATATATACACACGTACCCCCAAACGAACAGAACAGGAGCAAAAAACCTAATTCCACCACCGTAACTTTCTATATCCACGAGATCCCATCTTGGGGCCTGTTCCGAAGCTCCGCCAGAAGAGGGCCGTCATCATGGAGGGCTTCTACATCATCCTAGCCCCTCCGATGAAGTGTGAGTAGTTTACCTCAGACCTTCGGGTCCATAGTTAGTAGCTAGATGGCTTCTTCTCTCTCTTTGAATCTCAATACAAAGTTCTCCCCCTCTCTCGTCGAGATCTATTTGATGTAATCTTCTTTTTGCGGTGTGTTTGTTGAGACCGATGAATTGTGGGTTTATGATCAAGTCTATCTATGAATAATATTTGAATCTTCTCTGGATTCTTTTATGCATGATTGGTTATCTTTGCAAGTCTCTTCGAATTATCCGTTTGGTTTGGCCAACTAGATTGGTAGTTCTTGCCATGGTAGAAGTGCTTAGCTTTGGGTTCGATCTTGCGGTGTCCTTACCCAGTGACAGAAGGGGCAACAAGGCATGTATTGTATCGTTGCCATCAAGGATAACAAGATGGGGTTTATTTCATATTGCATGAATTTATCTCTCTACATCATGTCATCTTGCTTAAGGCGTTACTCTGTTTTTAACTTAATACTCTAGATGCATGCTGGATAGCGGTCGATGAGTGGAGTAATAGTAGTAGATGCAGAATCGTTTCGATCTACTTGTCACAGACGTGATGCCTATATACATGATCATGCCTAGATATTCTCATAATTATGCACAATTTTATCAATTTCTCAAAAGTAATTTGTTCACCCACCATAGAATACTTATGCTCTTGAGAGAAGCCACTAGTGAAACCTATGGCCCCCGGGTCTATTCTCATCATATCAATCTCCATCACTTTTATATTGTTTTGCTATTTACTTTTCTTTTACTTTTTACTTTGCATCTTTATATCAAAAATACCAAAAATATTCTATCTATCAGATCTCACTCTCGTAAGTGACCTTGAAGGGCTTGACAACCCCTACTCGCCTTGGTTGCGAGTAGCTATCGCTTTGTGCAGGTACGAGGGACTTGAGCGTGGGCTCCTACTGGATTGATACCCTGGTTCTCAAAAACTGAGGGAAATACTTACGCTACTCTGCTGCATCATCCCTTCCTCTTCGGGGAAAACCAACGCAAGCTCAAGACGTAGCAAACACTTTGCTGCAGATATTAAGTTTCCAGGTGTGGTTGAATTGACAACTCAGTTGCTAATACTTGAGAATATTCTTTGGCTCCCCTTATGTCGAATCAATAAATTTGGGTTGAATACTCTACCCTCGAAAACTGTTGCGATCCCCTATACTTGTGGGTTATCAAGACTATTTTCTAGCGCCGTTGTCGGGGAGCATAGCTCTATTATTTGAGTCACTTGGGATATATATCTGCTTATCATTATGAAGGACTTGAAAGTGAAGGAAATATGCCCTAGAGGCAATAATAAAGTTATTATTTATTTCCTTATATCATGATAAATGTTTATTATTCATGCTAGAATTGTATTAACCAGAAACATAATACATGTGTGAATACATACACAAACAGAGTGTCACTAGTATGCCTCTACTTGACTAGCTCGTTAATCAAAGATGGTTATGTTTCCTAACCATAGACAAAAGAGTTGTTATTTGATTAACGGGATCACATCATTAGTTGAATGATCTGATTGACATGACCCATTCCATTAGCTTAGCACCCGATCGTTTAGTATGTTGCTATTGCTTTCTTCATGACTTATACATGTTCCTATGACTATGAGATTATGCAACTCCCGTTTGCCGGAGGAACACTTTGTGTGCTACCAAACGTCACAACGTAACTCGATGATTATAAAGGAGCTCTACAGGTGTCTCCAAAGGTACATGTTGGGTTGGCGTATTTCAAGATTAGGATTTGTCACTCCGATTGTCGGAGAGGTATCTCTGGGCCCTCTCGGTAATGCACATCACTTAAGCCTTGCAAGCATTGCAACTAATGAGTTAGTTGCGGGATGATGTATTACAGAACGAGTAAAGAGACTTGCCGGTAACGAGATTGAACTAGGTATTGGATACCGACGATCGAATCTCGGGCAAGTAACATACCGATGACAAAGGGAACAACGTATGTTGTTATGCGGTCTGACCGATAAAGATCTTCGTAGAATATGTAGGAGCCAATATGGGCATCCAGGTCCCGCTATTGGTTATTGACCGGAGACGTGTCTCGGTCATGTCTACATTGTTCTCGAACCGTAGGGTCCGCACGCTTAAGTCGATGACATTTATATTATGAGTTTATGAGTTTTGATGTACCGCAGGAGTTCGGAGTCCCGGATGAGATCGGGGACATGACGAGGAGTCTCAAAATGATCGAGACGTAAAGATCGATATATTGGACGACTATATTCGGACATCGGAAAGGTTCCGAGTGATTCGGGTATTTTTCGGAGTACCGGGTAGTTACGGGAGAAGCAATGGGCCTTGATGGGCTTTAGTGGGAAGAGGAGAAAGGGCCAAGGGGCTACTGCGCCCCCCTCCCCTCTAGTCCGAATTGGACTAGGGAAAAGGGGGCCGGCCACCTTTCTTTCTCCTCCACTTCCTTCTCCCTTCCTCCCCTCTTGGTGGACTCCTACTAGGACTTGGAGTCCTAGTAGGACTCCACATCCTGGCCGCACCAAGCCTTGGCCGGCCTCCTCCTCTTCCATCCTTTATATACTGAGGCAAGGGGCACCCCATGGACACACAAGTTGATTCGTGATCGTTCCTTAGCCGTGTGCTGTGCCCCCCTCCACCATATTCCACCTCGGTCATATCGTTGTAGTGCTTAGGCGAAGCCCTGCGTCGGTGGAACATCATCATCGTCACCACGCCGTTGTGCTGACGGAACTCATCCCCGAAGCTTTGCTGGATCGGAGCCCGGGGAGCGTCATCGAGCTGTACGTGTGCTAAGAACTCGGAGGTGCCGGAGTAACGGTGCTTGGATCGGTCGGATCAGGAAGAAGACGTATGACTACTTCCTCTACGTTGTGTCAACGTTTCCGTTGCGATCTACAAGGGTACGTAGATCATACTCTCCCCTCTCGTTGCTATGCATCACCATGATCTTGCGTGTGCGTAGGAAATTTTTGAAATTACTACGAAACCCAACAGTGGCATCCGAGCTTAGGTTTTATGTGTTGATGTTATATGCACGAGTAGAACACAAGTGAGTTGTGGGCGATATAAGTCATGCTGCTTACCAGCATGTCATACTTTGGTTCGGCGGTATTGTTGGATGAAGCGGCCCGGACCGACATTACGCGTACGCTTACGCGAGACCGGTTCTCCCGACGTGCTTTGCACAAAGGTGGCTAGCGGGTGACAGTTTCTCCAACTTTAGTTGAACCGAGTGTGGCTACGCCTGGTCCTTGCGAAGGTTAAAACAGCACCAACTTGACAAACTATCGTTGTGGTTTTGATGCGTAGGTAAGATTGGTTCTTGCTTAAGCCCGTAGCAGCCACGTAAAACTTGCAACAACAAAGTAGAGGACGTCTAACTTGTTTTTGCAGGGCATGTTGTGATGTGATATGGTCAAGACGTGATGAGATATAAGTTGTTGTATGAGATGATCATGTTTTGTTGAAGTTATCGGCAACTGGCAAAATCCTTATGGTTGTCTCTTTATTGCATAAGATGCAAGCGCCCAATAACTGCTTTACTTTGTTGCTATGCGATAACAATAGTTGCAAGAGCAATTGTTGGCGAGACGACCACGTGACGACACATTGATATAGATCAAGATGATGGAGATCATGGTGTCATGCCGGTGACGATAGAGATCATAACAGTACTTTGGAGATGGAAATCAAAGGCGCAAGATGATGATGGCCATATCATGTCACATATTTTGATTGCATATGATGTTTATCTTTTATACATCTTATCTTGCTTTGATTGACGGTAGCATTATAAGATGATCTCTCACTAAAATTATCAAGAAGTGTTCTCCCTGAGTATGCACCGTTGCCAAAGTTCATCGTGCCCAGACACCACGTGATGATCGGGTGTGATAAGCTCTACGTCCATCTACAACGGGTGCAAGCCAGTTTTGCACACGCAAAATACTCGGGTTAAACTTGACGAGCCTAGCATATGCAGATATGGCCTCGGAACATGGAGACCGAAAGGTCGAGCGTGAATCATATAGTAGATATGATCAACATAACGATGTTCACCATTGAAAACTACTCCATTTCACGTGATGATCGGTTATGGTTTAGTTGATTTGGATCACGTGATCACTTAGAGGATTAGAGGGATGTCTATCTAAGTCGGAGTTCTTAAGTAATATGATTAATTGAACTTAAATTTATCATGAACTTAGTCCTGGTAGTATTTTGCAAATTATGTTGTAGATCAATAGCTCGCGTTATTGCTTTCATATGTTTATTTTGATATGTTCCTAGAGAAAAATTGTGTTGAAAGATGTTAGTAGCAATGATGCGGATTGGATCCGTGATCTGAGGTTTATCCTCATTGCTGCACAGAAGAATTATGTCCTTGATGCACCGCTAGGTGACGGGCCTATTGCAGGAGCAGATGCAGACGTTATGAACGTTTGGCTAGCTCAATATGATGACTACTTGATAGTTTAGTGCACCATGCTTAACAGCTTAGAATCGGGACTTCAAAGACGTTTTGAACGTCATGGACCATATGAGATGTTCCAGGAGTTGAAGTTTCAAGCAAATACCCGAGTTGAGAGATATGAAGTCTCCAACAAGTTCTATAGCTAAAAGATGGAGGAGAATCGCTCAACTAGTGAGCATGTGCTCAGATTGTCTGGGTACTACAATCACTTGAATCAAGTGGGAGTTAATCTTCCAGATAAGATAGTGATTGACAGAATTCTCTAGTCACCATCACCAAGTTAGTAGAACTTCGTGATGAACTATGATATGCAAGGGATAACGGAAACGAATCCCGAGCTTTTCATGATGATGAAATCGATGAAGGTAGAAATCAAGAAAGAGCATCAAGTGTTGATGGTTGACAAGATCACTAGTTTCAAGAAAAGGGCAAAGGGAAGAAGGGGAACTTCAAGAAGAACGGCAAGCAAGTTGCTTCTCAAGTGAAGAAGCCCAAGTCTGGTCCTAAGCCTGAGACTAAGTGCTTCTATTGCAAATGGACTGGTCACTGGAAGCGGAACTGCCCCAAGTATTTGGCGGATAAGAAGGATGGCAAAGTGAACATAAGTATATTTGATATACATGTTATTAATGTGTACTTTACTAGTGTTTATAGCAACCCCTCAGTATTTGATACTAGTTCAGTTGCTAAGATTAGTAACTCGAAACGGGAGTTGCAGAATAAACAGAGACTAGTTAAAGGTGAAGTGACGATGTGTGTTGGAAGTGGTTCCAAGATTGATATGATCATCATCGCACATTCCCTATACTTTCGGGATTAGTGTTGAACCTGAATAAGTGTTATTTGGTGTTTGCGTTGAGCATGAATATGATTTGATCATGTTTATTGTAATACGGTTATTCATTTAAGTAAGAGAATAAATTGTTGTTCTGTTTACATGAATAAAACCTTATATGGTTACACACCCAATGAAAATAGTTCGTTGGATCTCGATCGTAGTGATACACATAATCATAATACTGAAACCAAAAGATGCAAAGTTAATAATGATAGTGCAACTTATTTGTGGCACTGCCGTTTAGGTCATATTGGTGTAAAGCGCATGAAGAAACTCCATGCTGATGGGATTTTGAAATCACTTGATTATGAATCACTTGGTGCTTGCGAACCATGCCTTATGGGCAAGATGACTAAAGACTCCATTCTCTGGAACAATGGAGCGAGCAACTGACTTATTGGAAATAATACATACTGATGTATGCGATCCGATGAGTGTTGAAGCTCGCGGCGGGTATCGTTATTTTCTGACCTTCACATATGATTTGAGCAGATATGGGTATATCTGCTTGATGAAACATAAGTCTGAAACATTTGAAAAGTTCAAAGAATTTCAGAGTGAAGTGGAAAATCATCATGACAAGAAAATAGAAGTTTCTACGATATGATCGCAGAGGTAAAACATTTAAGTTACGAGTTTGGTCTTTAAATAAAACAATGTGAAATAGTTTCACTACTCACGCCACCTGGAACACCATAGTGTAATGGTGTGTCCGAACGTCATAACCATACTTTATTAGATATAGTGCGATCTATGATGTCTCTTACCGATCTACCACTATCGTTTTGGGGTTATGCATTAGAGACAGCTGCATTCACGTTAAATAGGGCACCATCTAAGTCCGTTGAGACGACAACAATCTGGACTGTGGTTTGGCAAGAAACCAAAGCTGTCGTTTCTTAAAGTTTGGGGTTGTGATGTTTATATGAAAAAGTTTCATCCTAATAAGCTCAAACCCAAATCGGAGAAATATGTCCTCATAGGATACCCAAAGGAGACTGTTGGGTACACCTTCTATCACAAATCCGAAGGCAAGACTTTTGTTGCTAAATTCGGAGTTTTTTCTAGAGAAGGAGTTTCTCTCGAAAGAAGTGAGTGGGAGGAAAGTAGAACTTGATGAGGTAACTGTACCTGCTCCCTTATTGGAAAGTAGTTCATCACAGAAATCTGTTCCTGTGACTACTACACCAATTAGTGAGGAAGCTAATGATGATGATCATGTAACTTCAGATCAAGTTACTACCAAATCTCATAGGTAAACCAGAGTGAGATCCGCACCAGAGTGGTACGGTAATCCTGTTCTGGAAGTCATGTTACTAGACCATGATGAACTTGCGAACTATGAGGAAGCGATGATGAGCCCAGATTCCGCGAAATGGTTTGAGGCCATGAAATCTGAGATATGATCCATGTATGAGAACAAAGTATGGACTTTGGTTGACTTGCCCGATGATCGGCAAGCCATAAAAAATAAATGGATCTTCAAGAGGAAGACGGACGCTGATAGTAGTGTTACTATCTACAAAGCTAGAATTGTCGCAAAAGGTTTTCGACAAAGTTCAAGGTGTTGACTATGATGAGATTTTCTCACTCGTATCTATGCTTAAGTCTGTCCGAATCATGTTAGCAATTGCCGCATTTTATGAAATCTGGCAAATGGATAAACAAAACTGCATTCCTTAATGGATATACTAAAGAAGAGTCGTATACGATGCAACTAGAAGGTTTTGTCGATCCTAAAGGTGTTAACTAAATATGCAAGCTCCAGCGATCCATCTATGGACTGGTGCAAGGATCTCGGAGTTGGAATATACGCTTTGATAAGTTGATCAAAGCATATAGTTTTATACAGACTGGCGGTGAAGCCTGTATTTACAAGAAAGTGAGTGGGAGCACTACAACATTTCTGATAAGTATATGTGAATGACATATTGTTGATCGGAAATAATGTAGAATTATTCTGTAAAGCATAAAGGAGTCTTTGAAAGGAGTTTTTCAAAGAAAGACTTCGGTGAAGCTGCTTACGTATTGAGCTCCAAGATCTATAGAGATAGATCAAGACGCTTGATAAGGTTTTTCAATGAGTACATACCTTGACAAGATTTTGAAGTAGTTCAAAATGGAGCAGTCAAAGAAAGAGTTCTTGCCTGTATTACATGGTGTGAAGTTGAGTAAGACTCAAAGCCCGACCACAGCAGAAGATAGAAAGAGAATGAAAGTCATTCCCTATGCCTTGGCCATAGGTTCTATAAAGTATGTCATGCTGTATACCAGATCTATTGTATACCCTGCACTGATTTGGCAAGGGAGTACAATAGTGATCTAGGAGTAGATCACTGGACAGCGGTCAGAATTATCCTTAGTGAAATAAGGATTATGGACGTGACAAAAAAGGGTCGTCGTAAAGGGTTACGCCGATGCAAGTTTTGACACTAATCTAGATGACTCTAAGTCTCGGTCTAGATACATATTGAAAGTGGGAGCAATTAGCTAGAGTAGCTCCGTGCAGAGCATTGTTGACATAAATATTTGCAAAATACTTACGGATCTGAATGTGACGGACCCGTTGACTAATATTCTCTCACAAGCAAAACATGATCACACCTTAGTACTCCTTGGGTGTTAATCACATAGCGATGTGAGCTAGATTATTGAATCTAGTAAACCCTTTGGGTGTTAATCACATGGTGATGTGAACTATTGCTGTTAAATCACATGGCTGTGTAATCTAGATTATTGACTCTAGTGCAAGTGGGAGACTGAAGGAAATATTCCCTAGAGGCAATAATAAAGTTATTATTTATTTCCTTATATCATGATAAATGTTTATTATTCATGCTAGAATTGTATTAACCGGAAACATAATACATGTGTGAATACATAGACAAACAGAGTGTCACTAGTATGCCTCTACTTGACTAGCTCGTTAATCAAAGATGGTTATGTTTCCTAACCATAGACAAAAGAGTTGTTATTTGATTAACGGGATCACATCATTAGTTGAATGATCTGATTAACATGACCCATTCCATTAGCTTAGCACCCGATCGTTTAGTATGCTGCTATTGCTTTTTCATGACTTATACATGTTCCGATGACTATGAGATTATGCAACTCCCGTTTGCCGGAGGAACACTTTGTGTGCTACCAAACGTCACAACGTAACTGGGTGATTATAAAGGAGCTCTACAGGTGTCTCCAAAGGTACATGTTGGGTTGGCGTATTTCAAGATTAGGATTTGTCACTCCGATTGTCGGAGAGGTATCTCTAGGCCCTCTCGGTAATGCACATCACTTAAGCCTTGCAAGCATTGCAACTAATGAGTTAGTTGCGGGATGATGTATTACAGAACGAGTAAAGAGACTTGCCGGTAACGAGATTGAACTAGGTATTGGATACCGACGATCGAATCTCGGGCAAGTAACATACCGATGACAAAGGGAACAACGTATGTTGTTATGCGGTCTGACCGATAAAAATCTTCATAGAATATGTAGGAGCCAATATGGGCATCCAGGTCCCGCTATTGGTTATTGACCGGAGACGGGTCTCGGTCATGTCTACATTGTTCTCGAACCGTAGGGTCCGCACGCTTAAGGTTTCGATGACAGTTATATTATGAGTTTATGAGTTTTGATGTACCAAAGGAGTTCGGAGTCCCGGATGAGATCGGGGACATGACAAGGAGTCTCGAAATGATCGAGACGTAAAGATCGATATATTGGATGACTATATTCGGACATCGGAAAGGTTTCGAGTGATTCGGGTATTTTTCAGAGTACCGGGTAGTTATGGGAGAAGCAATGGGCCTTGATGGGCTTTAGTGGGAAGAGGAGAAAGGGCCAAGGGGCTGCTGCGCCCCCCCTCCCCTCTAGTCCGAATTGGACTAGGGAAAAGGGGGCCGGCCACCTTTCCTTCTCCTCCACTTCCTTCTCCCTTCCTCCCCTCTTGGTGGACTCCTACTAGGACTTGGAGTCCTAGTAGGACTCCACATCCTGGCCGCACCAAGCCTTGGCCGGCCTCCTCCTCCTCCATCCTTTATATACTGAGGCAAGGGGCACCCCATGGACACACAAGTTGATCTTCGTGATCGTTCCTTAGCCGTGTGCTGTGCCCCCCTCCACCATATTCCACCTCGGTCATATCGTTGTAGTGCTTAGGCGAAGCCCTGCGTCGGTGGAACATCATCATCGTCACCACGCCGTTGTTCTGACGGAACTCATCCCCAAAGCTTTGCTGGATCGGAGCCCGGGGAGCGTCATCGAGCTGTACGTGTGCTAAGAACTCGGAGGTGCCGGAGTAACGGTGCTTGGATCGGTCGGATCGGGAAGAAGACGTACGACTACTTCCTCTACGTTGTGTCAACGTTTCCGTTGCGATCTACAAGGGTACGTAGATCATACGCTCCCCTCTCGTTGCTATGCATCACCATGATCTTGCGTGTGCGTAGGAAATTTTTGAAATTACTACGAAACCCAACAGAAAGATCCAAGAACCAAGATTTATCCCTCAACTACGAGGGGAGGTAAGGAACTGCCATCTAGCTCCGCACTTGATTCACCTTCTGTTTTGAGTAAGCTTGTGACACCTACACCTGCTTCTGCTATTCGTTCTGATATGTCGCATGTTATTGATGATGCCACTTCTACTATGCACGATACTTATGATGAAACTACCTCTATGCCTAATACTACTGTGCCACTTAGTGAATTTCTTGATGAACAACTTGCTAGAGCTAGAGAAATTGAAAATATTGAATCTTATGATACTGATGAAAGTGATGATGAAGAATCACTTGTTATTCCTAAGGGTTATGTTTTTGATCAAGAAGCTTCTTTAGCTATTTTAGCTTGCAAAAATAGAAATGAACTCAAAAGGTTATTAGCTAAATGGAGTAAGCAATCTCTAAATGCTAGAATGAAACCTGACCCAACTTTTGCTACTTCACCTATCTTTGTTACTGATAAGGATTATGAATTCTCTGTTGATCCTGATATAATTACTTTGGTTGAATCTGATCCTTTTCATGGTTATGAATCTGAAACTGTTGTGGCACATCTTATTAAATTGAATGATATAGCCACCCTGTTCACTAAAGATGAGAGAACTCGTTACTTTTACATCCTTAAAATATTTCCGTTCTCATTAAAGGGAGGTGCTAAGATATGGTTTAATTCTCTTGATCCTGGTTGTGTGCGTAGTCCCTAGGATATGATTTATTACTTCTCTGCTAAATATTTCCCTGCTCATAAGAAACAAGCTGCTTTAAGGGATATATATAATTTTGTGCAAATTGAAGAAGAGAGTCTCCCACAAGCTTGGGGGAGGCTTTTCCAATTACTTAATGCTTTGCCTGATCATCCTCTTAAGAAAAATTAAATAATTGATATCTTTTATAATGGACTAAACGATGCCTCCAGAGATTACCAAGATAGTTGTGCTGGTTCTGTTTTCAGGGAAAGAACACCGGATGAAGCTGAAATTCTATTGAATAATATGTTGGCAAATGAAAATAATTGGACACCTCCGGAGCCAGTTCCTGAGCCTATTCCTAAACCAACTCCGAAGAAGAGGGGTATTCTATTTCTCAGTCCTGAAGATATGCAAGAGGCAAAGAAATCTATGAAATAAAAGGGTATTAAAGCTGAAGATGTTAAGAATTTACCTCCTATTGAAGAAATACATGGTCTTAATTTACCACCTGTTGAAGAAACATATAATCTTAATCCATTACCTAAATCTTAATCCATTACCTATTGAAGAAACTCATGGCCTTGATAACCCGACACAGGTAGTAAAGGTAAATTCTCTCTATAGATATGATAAAGCTGTAATCCCATTTACTAAGTTTGCTAGCCCATGCTTAGATGAGTTTGATAAATTTATGGCTAAGCAAGAAGATTTTAATGCCTATTTTGGCAGACAATTGAAATACAATTCAAATATGCTTGAACACTTGGGTGATTATATGGCTAATGTCAAAGGTGAACTTAAACTTATTAGTAAGCATGCTTCTATGGTTACCACTCAAGTAGAACAAGTACTTAAAGCTCAAAATGATTTGCTCAATGAATTGAATAATAAGAATAATGATAATGCTGTTAGAGTTATGACTAGAGGTGGTAGAATGACTCAGGAACATTTGTATCATGAAGGCCATCCTAAGAGAATTGAGCAAGATTCTCAGAGAAATAATATAGATGCACCTAGTTCTTCTAAAAAGAAGAAAAAAGAAAAATGATAGGACTTTGCAAGCTTCTAGTGATCCTATTGTTGAAATACCTGAGAATCCAAATGATATTTCTATTTCTGATGCTGAAACACAATCTGGTAATGAACCTGAAACTAGTAATAATGCTAATAATAATGTTCATGATGATGCTCAACCTAGTAATGATAATGACATAGAAATTGAACCTGCAGTTGATCTTGAAACCCACAATCAAAGAATCAACGTTATGATAAGAAAGACTTTGTTGCTAGGAAACATGGTAAAGAAAGAGAGCCTTGGGTTCATAAACCCATGCCTTTTCCTCCCAAACCATCCAAGAAAAATGATGATGAGGATTTTGAGCGCTTTGCTGAAATGATTAGACCTATCTTTTTGCGTATGCGATTAACTGATATGCTCAAAACCAATCCTTATGCTAAGTACATGAAAGATATTATTACAAATAAAAGAAAGATACCGGAAGCTGAAATTTCCACCATGCTTACTAATTATACTTTTAAGGGTGGAATACCATAGAAACTTGGAGATCCAGGAGTACCCACTATAGAATGCTCCATTAAAAGAAATTATGTTAAAACTGCTTTATGTGATCTTGGACCGGTGTTAGTGTTATGCCTCTCTCTTTATATCGTAGACTTGATTCGAATAAGTTGACACCCACTAAAATATTCCCGAGGACGATAGTATGTCTATTATTCTTGGAAGACCCTTTTTGAATACTGCAGGGGCTGTTATTGACTGCACTAAAGGCAATGTCACTTTTCATGTTAATGGTAATGAGCACACGGTACACTTTCCGAGGAAACAACCTCAAGTTCATAGTATCAACTCTATTAGAAAGATTACATCGATTATATTTGGAGGTTTTGAATTTCCTCTTCCTACTGTCAAGAAGAAATATGATATTCTTATTATTGGGGATGTGCATATCCCCGTTGAGGTAACATAGTGTTATTCGAAATTTCTCTGGTTCCATGTTATTCGGAATGAGTTCGTTAACAAGACTTGATCAACCTTGTTAATGGATTCCTTTTGATGACCATGAGATGGATGAAACTAGGAGGCACAACCTTCTGTACCCCACTTTTACTTTCTGTTATTTATATTAAATAAAATAAAAACAAATATTTTTCTGTCTGTTATCTTATTATCCATGAAATATAAAAATACCTCAAAAATAAAATTTCTCCAAATGCCCTGAAATTTAAATATGATTTTTTTCCCGAATATTTGAGAATATTTGGCACTGAGAACACAGCAGGGGGGTCAACCACCTGCCCACGAGGGTGGAGGGCGCGCCCTACCCCCTGGGCGTGCCCCCTGCCTCGTGGGCCCATGGTGGCCCTCCTCCACTTATTCCTGCACCCACACACTTATTCTTCCTCCCACAAACACGAATATCCAGCTCAAGCACGAGTTCTAGCTCATCTTGCTGCCATTTTCGATCTCCTTGCCCAAAGCACCTCTCACAAAACTGCTTGGGGAGATTGTTCCTTGGTATGTGACTCCTCCATTGGTCCAATTAGTTTTTGTTCTAGTGCTTTATTCATTGCAAATTTTTGCTGCTTAGGTGACCCTATTCTTGAGCTTGCATGTCAAATTTATATGGTCAAAAGTAGTTTTGATGCATGATATAGGTCCTAGGCACTTGTAGGAGTAGTTGCTATCAATATTATTGAGTTTGGTTTACTTTTATTTTGAAGTTACTAAAAAATTTCAGAATTTTTTAGAGGAAGAAATATGCTTCGGAAAATGTTCCAAGGTGGTTCTTCAAGGAAGCAAGGACCCAGGCTTGCAATGTGTGATGCTGATGATGAGCCACCAAGAGACGCTCCAGTGCGTCCTTGTGAATGGCCTTCTGAGAACTTTATGGATCGAGCGGGAATTAAGGAAGAATTGAACGCATATTTGCGTAACGCTGATCTTGTGAGCTTCGAGGAAGAGAAGTGCAGCCAGTATCACAATCTCACTAGTTCCTTTGTGAGGAGGTTTGAATTTTCAACTTCACATAATTCTCCAACTGTCCTGTTTGATCTTTATGAAAATTCTTACACTATGGACTTAGAGGATTTTACCACTTCTTGCAAACTTCCACAATGGGGTAGTATAAAGGATCCTCACAAATCTGAATGTATAGATTTTCTTGCTAGTATAACTGTGGGGGAATCTATACACTACAAGAAATATGTCAACTTATGACCACCACTATTGGTCACTGAATGGTCACAAATTTCCATTTATGACCTTTTTGTGACCAAAAACATAAGGTCAAAAGCTGGGCGTCGTAAACTGACTATAGCGACCTTTCTTCTGGAATGGTCGCAAACGTTTCTAAGCAAAATAAGCCTATTGTTCTGTTTTGGTCACTAGCAACCTCCCCAGTCCACGTAGGCATCCAGCGTGGCAAGCTGATGTGGCACAAGATTCAGCCCGGTCCAATTCAGTTTTCTACATGGGCCTAGCCCAACAATTTGGCCTTTTATATTATTATTTTTCTGTCAATTCTTGTGGGCTACTTGGGCCAAGCCTAGTATTTCAGCTTCTTTGTTTTTGGGCCTTGGCCTTCCTACAATCAATTGATTTTCTATTTTCAATAATTATATTTTGGAGCTGGTCCCACTAGTCAGAAGGGTCCCACAAGTCATAATGCCATACATGAGTCCCACATGTCAGAAATTTCAAAATTGCTCAGATTATATTCATAAGTGGGTCCCACTAGTGAAGTTTCCATATCTTCTCAACATACATAACTGCTATTTCAAACAGGACAGAACAAACATAGTTCATCAAATAACACTACATAGCCTTTTACAATCCGTTACAATATTACAATTTACAGTCTACTACATAGCCAAAAGAACTCTTTGCAAAGTACGGCTTCACTGCTTCGCACTTGGCTTCACGGCTTCACACTCAGAAAAATTAGGACTGGAGTTCCTGGAAAAGAGTGAACATAAAGGAAAAAAATTAGGCTTGGAGCTCCTGAAAAAGAGTGAACGCATAAAGGAAAACAAGTAAGAAAACTATACAGGAAAACAAGTAGAGTGTATTGAGCATATATATGTTGTCCCTGGAAGGCGAACACATACAACAAAAAGAACAGCAAGAGAATTATCCAAGAATAGAGCATGGAAGCGGATTAACTATATGGAACCAAAAACTGAATCATTGCAGATCAGATTACACAGGAACAGAATGTAGAAGCAGATCATATGGTAGCAAAACCAAATCATTATGGAGAACATAATAATACATGAAGAGAAAGATGCAACTATCCAGGCCAAAACTGGACAAACCACAAACAACAACAACAATAACAACAACACAACGAGAGAAGTAGCCCTATTTGCATCATGTTGACCAGCACAAGCAGCCATATATGCATCGCAAACAAAGAACACTCGACATCCAACATCTGAAGACATTGCAATTATTTCTAAGCACATCTAGCATACTAGTTTCCGCAAAGAGCATAAGCAAGCATGATACCATATCAATTGCATCACATCAACCAAATTATTCAGGGAGCACAATATGCACATGAACAAAGACAGGTTCTGGGTCCTGTTTGATTCACCTAGTTGATGAGGGCGGCTGAGCGGGAGACGAGCTTGATGTCGTTGCCATCAAGGATGATCTCATCCTTGACCTTCGCGGACTACAGCTTCGCCAGATGCAGCAGCAACACCTCCGACAACCACAGCAACAGCACCAATAATGACCTGCGTGACATTTCATATCATCATTACAGAATAAAAAAATTAAGACACAAGCAGCAAATATAGCTTCAGCATTACGAAATTATCATGTAACTGTTGAGCAGACAGGAATATAGCTTCAGCATTATAGAATTATCATGTAACTGTTGACTATGAAGCTGTCAAACAGAAACCTGATTATAAACTATGGACTATGAGATGTCACAGCCGATCCAGTGGACTGTGAGATGTCAAGCAGAGCAACATCTGCTAGAGCAATAGCTCCATGGACTAAAATAAATGCCCACAAGGATTATGAGAAAGAGCTAAAAAGGTTTGTTGTAAAAGAGTGAACATAAAGCTACCATTGGAGTGTACTACTGCTGAGGCCAGAACCAAACAACTTCAATGGAAACACTAAATGTAAGCGGTGGAACAGATCTAAAAAGGTAAACAAAATATGAATTATGGTTCACTTAAAATGTGATAGATGTTTAGCAAAATTGTTTGTGGGAGTAACCTTAATCGTTCAAAATCAGAGTTGAAAATGCAAGGAAATTAAGTTGCAGAAGACAATCAGGTATTCTATTTACACAGCATTGTCAATAATAATAGAAGGAAGCAAACCTAATTAATAGTACTTTACAGTAGATAAACATTTGTTGATGCCAAAAAAAGACAAAGGCGTGTACCATGACATGTCCAGCAAGCCTAATTAATAATGTCAAACTATAGCTATAAATAGCACATCAGCAGCAGCATAATACTAATCTGAAATCTTAATTGAAGTCCATGTATCACTGTCCCAAAATTAAGAAACATGTCTACTAAAAGCCATGGGTCAGCTATAACTATCCCAGAATTGTCCAAGGCTTGGCATCTGGTCAAGATGCCGACGAATAAACTCTACGTCCTTAACTATGTTATCTGCCCTGAAATGCTTCAGATACTCCGCCTGCTCTGCTGCAGATGTTATTTGAGAAAGAGATGATGTTGTCAACAGTGTTGACAATCCTGTTCCTCGCTGAAAAGTAAAAATAATGTCAGCAAAGGAAGAGCAAGCAGTACAGATTCATGTCAAATATACATGTGTAAGATACTAGAAGCATTCATTGCATATCTATGTGTACTGCAATAATTTTACGCCAAGCAGTGCACTAGTACATCAATTACACTAAGCCTCAAACGAGGTTCACCAAAGCTGAAATAGGCTGCATGGCTCGAACGGTCCGCATCCCTCATATCTCATAGCTATGGGCCATCACGGATGAACTTAAAAGTAAACTAGTTTTAGCCACAAGCCACGGGTACAAAGAAATATACTAAAATGGCTTGAAGCTAAAACTAATCAACCATTCATCTCTGGTAATGAAATTTTTTCTTCATTGGGACACTGCTACTTGAGCTAGATACGACAGATAAAGCTACTCAACAGGAAAATAATACACTCAATGGTACACTCTGATGTATAGTTGAAACCAAAGGATAAGTCGAACGAAACTGCAAAGAAATAGATGATTTCTCTTCTATAGTTAAAACTCACTCAACAGGAAAATAATACACTCAATGATACATGTGAATTAGAAATGCCCATTATACACAGCCTGAAATGCCCATTATACACAGCCCGGAGGCTGTTCTACAGAAAAACACTAATCAACCAACCAAGTAAAACCTTCTGAAAGTAGATGATCTCTTATCCGTCCTTGATATATTATGACTTCTACTAGAACTGCATTTACTATGAACTGCAACACTTTGTAACCTATAAGCAACAATGATTACTATCCCTGGTAGATATATACTACACCTCTTGATTTTGATGGACAAACACTCATACATTCATGAAATTTACTGAACATAAGCAACTCATATATATGACATGTTTGTAATGGCAGTTTGGTACTAGTGGCTGTAGAAATATGGAAAGAACACATTCAGGGTTGGAGGTCAGACACTTGCACGCCCATCTCCAAGGTTGGCTGCTAGTGCTCCATTGATTAATATATGAAATTTGAAAGGGGCTAATCTGACCATCAACCTAAACATCCTTAACTACTCCGTAAATACAGTAGCACGAAATCTGGACCTGATAAGAGTCCTAGGTTATGTATGTACAGAGCAGAGCAGCGGCGAGGGTAATGCAAATCACTGACCAAAATAGTGGATCAAGCTGAAAATCAGTAACAGAAATTGCAGGATTGAGTATATTTAAGCACAGAAATGTACGATTTCCTACCATGACCCGTGCCGTGAGTGAATCATGCAATTTTGGCTAGTAATAATAATTACGAGTTCTATTTAGAGTAAGTAGGAATCAAAACCCCATCAGGAGCACGGAGACGACAGATGATGACTCCCTGACTCCATGCTTGAAAAGGAAGGAAGCGACAATGGTCATGGCGATGCATGGCAGGGGACCCCCAAACCAGTAGCCGCTGCCCACTCCGTTCCTGGACGAACCTCCCTACGCGGCCAAGTGACTTTAGCACCGGCCCCGTGCCGTCCCGTCCGTCACCAGTAGCCCCCCACCCCGCATCGTGCCACAGTAAGTACGTACGTAGCAATTACTGCCGCTAATTAATCGCATGGGTAACTGAAGAAGAGGGGCGCACCTGGGATGCGAGGATCTCAGCGCCGCGGTGGAGGAAGAGGGTGAAGTGGCTGGTGAGGTTGAAGGGCCCCGTGAGCCACCGCCCCGCCGGCACCACCAGCGCCGCGCCGCGGTCGCCCGCGTACCTGCCCAGGTCCGCCACCGCCCTGGCGAACGCCGCCGTGTTGAGCGTCTTGCCGTCCCCCACCGCCCCGTACTCCGTGACCCTCCGCACGTGCTTCCGACACCCCGCGCCCCTCGCCGCAGGCGTCGCGCCAATGCCGCCCACGCACAGCGCCAGCGCCACCGCCGCGCACAACACCGCCTGTAGCAAGGAAGGAACTAAACCCATCCGTCAGTCTCGATCCGCGCCCGCACCGGCGCCGAGCAAAAAACTTGCTTACCTGAAGGCCGGGGTGTGCTGCGCGCCGGCGAGAGCCGCCTCAACTCGCCGGAATCGAGTGGAGTAGAGGAGTCGCGCGAGGGAGAGAGAGAGGGCTCGCGGGGGAGGCCATGGACGGCGGGGAGCTCGTCCGGAGGGAGGTGGAGGTGGCGATCTAGAAAGGAGGAGGTGGCGGCTGTGATCTGGAAGAGAGGAGGAGTGGTGTGCGGGGGAGAGAGGGGCTAGGGTACGCTGCACGGGGGAGAGGGGAGAGGATCTGAGGGGGGAGGGAGAGAAAGAAAGAAAGAATGGAGGCGGGGGGTGGGTGGAAAATGTCCATGAGGACAGACCTAGGGTTTCGGCTCGGGTGGGTTTGGGCCGTTGGATCCGGAAGCATCCGACGGTGGTTGATGCGTGATCCGCGTGATATGCTCATGGTCCAATCCGAACGCAGCAAACCATTTGATGACCTTATGACCAATATAAATTGGTCGTGATCGATTCAAGATAAAAAAATTCATTCCATTTTTCAATGCTCAAAATGAGTATTTTTGTGAAAGTCCTATCAAATATTTGTTCAAATGATTCCATATTTCGCACAAGTTTGCATCTTGGAATGGCAAACAATATTGACAAAGGGAGTTTTCATTTTCTTTGGACGAAAAAACCATTTTCCATTTTTCGAGTGCCCAAAAGGAGGTTTTTTTGTGAAGAACCTATAATATATTTGTTGCAAAATTGGACCGAATCATTTTTATAAAATACTAGGCCATATTTCATGCACAATTGACCAAATGGTTGGGTGTAAAAAGTTTTGATCCACCTCTCGTGAAAAAGACAAATTTTCGCCGGTTCAGCTTGAAGCGGGTCAAATTTGAACTGTAGCTGCCTTCTAGTTTGCTCTTTATTTTTTCCAAAAATCATTTCTAGGTACATAAGTATCTATTTTATCATAGAAACACCAAAAAAATTCCAAGATTGAACCACTAGCTAGGAACGGTCATTCCCGCCCTTTTGACCGCATTTTGAAACGGGCATAAAAAATTCAAAAAAATCAAAAAAATGGAAAACCTTCGCATTGTGTCATCATATGTGACCAAGTTTCCAGGAAAACTAATAAACTTGTAATACGACAATTATTTTAAAAAAGTGTTCTCAGAAACGAGCTATCACGTGTGGAGATCCATGGCTTTCAAGCTAAATGATCAATCTTATGGCCACATCCATGGCATAGTTTGTTCAAATGATCTCATATTGTGCACAAGGGTGCATATTGGAATGGCAAACAATGTTGCCTAAGGAAGTTTTCATTTTCTTTGGACGAAAAAACCATTTTCCATTTTTCAAGTGCCCGAAAGGAGGTTTTTTTGTGAAGGAACTACCAAATAATTGTTGCAAAATTGGACCAAATCATTTTTATAAAATACTAGGCCATATTTAATGCACAATTGACAAAATTGTTGGGTGTAAAATGTTTTGATCCACCTCTCGTGAAAAAGACAAATTTCCGCCGATTCAGCTGGAAGCGGGTCAAATTTGAACTATAGCTGCCTTGTAGTTTGCTCTTTATTTTTTCCAAATATCATTTCTAGGTACATAAGTATCTATTTAGTCAGAGAAACACCAAAAAAATTCCAAGATTCAACCACTAGCTAGGAACGGTCATTCCCGCCGTTTTGACCGCATTTTGAAACGGGCATAAAAAATTCAAAAAAAAATCAAAAAATTGGGAAACCTTCGCATTGTGTTGTCATATGTGGCCAAGTTCCTAGGAAAAATAACAAACTTGTAATACAGCAATTATTTTAAAAAAGTGTTCTCAGAAACGAGCTATCACGTGTGGAGATCAATGGCTTTCAAGCCAAATGATCAATCTTATGGCCACATTCATGGCATAGTTTGTTCAAATGATCTCATATTGTGCACAAGGGTGCATATTGGAATGGCAAACAATGTTGCCTAAGGAAGTTTTCATTTTCTTTGGACGAAAAAACCATTTTCCATTTTCTGAGTGCCCCAAAGGAGGTTTTTTTGTGAAGGACCTACCATATATTTGTTGCAAAATTGGACCAAATAAATTTTATAAAATACTAGGCCATATTTAATGCACAATTGACAAAATGGTTGGGTGTCAAAATTTTTGATCCACCTCTGGTGAAAAAGACAAATTCCCGTCGATTCAGTTGGAAGCAGGTCAAATTTGAACCGCAAGTGCCTCATAGTTTGCTTTTTATTTTTTCCAAAAATCATTTCTAGGTAAATAAGTATCTATTTAATCAGAGAAACACCAAAAAAAATTCCAAGATTCAACCACTAGCTAGGAACGGTCATTCCCGCCGTTTTGACCGCATTTTGAAACGGGCATAAAAAATTCAAAAAAATTCAAAAAATTGGGAAACCTTCGCATTGTGTCATCATATGTGGCCAAGTTCCTAGGAAAAATAACAAACTTGTAATACGGCAATTATTTTTAAAAAGTGTTCTAAAAAACGAGCTATCATGTGTGGAGATCAATGGCTTTCAAGCCAAATGATCAATCTTATGGCCACATTCATGGCATAGTTTGTTCAAATGATCTCATATCATGCACAAGGGTGCATATTGGAATGGCAAACAATGTTTCCTAAGGAAGTTTTCATTTTTGTTGGACGAAAAAACCATTTTCCATTCTTCGAGTGCCCGAAAGGAGGTTTTTTGTGAAGGAACTACCAAATAATTGTTGCAAAATTGGACCAAATCATTTTTATAAAATACTAGGCCATATTTAATGCACAATTGACAAAATTGTTGGGTGTAAAATTTTTTTATCCACCTCTCGTGAAAAAGACAAATTTCCGCTGATTCAGTTGGAAGCGGGTAAAATTTGAACTGCAGCTGCCTCATAGTTTGCTATTTATTTTTTCCAAAAATCATTTCTAGTTACATAAGGACCTATTTAATCATAAATACATGGTTTGGTGGTGATACGTCGAGGTTTGGACGGTGGCCGAGGGCCCCAACTCTAGAGCGCGTAAACTCGCATGCTCGTCGCGTGGTCACCGCGTGACCGTAATGTTGCCATGTGTTCTGGGCGGCCTAGGCATGTCTAGTGGGTTGGGCACTCCCCAGGTTGGTGCTAGGAAGAAAATTACAACATAAGATTCTCATGAGGAGACCGATCGATGCTCAAACATGAATTAGCAGCCAAGTGTTTGATTAGCGGTACGGGAAATGCACATGGCCAATGGGCGTGAGTTTTGGCTGAGGATGATCATCTACTAAGGAGAATGTCTTCACAAATTTTGAGCTCAAAAGGAGGATCCTAGGTGGTACTTGCTTTGCAAAGTACCACGCTGGATAAAAATATGAATGTTGAAGCTGGGCTCAAAATAATGAGTGGAGTGAGCTGAAATTTTGTGAAGGATGGTTATTTGGGCATAGGAAAGCATTGTAGAAAATTGATACCATTTGGACATGCCAAAGTAGTACTTCCTTCACAATGCTCTTCTATGGACAGAAACTTGGGAAAACTAGTGAGAGAGATTGGATGAATGAAATGAGCTCAAAATTGGTGTAGGTAAGTTACTTTGGTATGGTCATGCGCTGGTAAATTTTGAGATCATTTGGGTAAGCCTAGCTAGTACTTACTTCACAAAGCTTCTCTCGAGGTAGAAACTTTGGAAATTTCCCGAGAAAGATTTACTAGGAAAATTGAGCTGAATATTATCATGTGGCAATGATTTGGGTATGGAAGAGTGCCCGAAAAGTTTGAGGGTAATAGGAGGGGTATATATAACACTTGCTTTGCAACGTGCCAATTTGGCCATAAAATATAAATTGAACCTGGGCTCACATAGATGATTTGACTGAGCTGCAATTTGGAGGAGGGTGATAATTTGGACATATGAAGGAACTGTATAAATTTCATGTCATTTAGAGATATAAAAAGGTACTTCCTTCACAATGCTTCTAGGTGGACAAAAACTTTGGAAATTTGCCGAAGAAGATTTGCTAGGCAAATGGAGCTTAATTTTGTCATGCGGTAATGATTTGGATAGGAAAGAGTGCCCAAAAATTCCGAGGGCAATCAAGAATATATAAATAGCACTTCCTTCATAAAGTGTTGTTGTGAACAGAATAGGAAAATGAATATTGTTGAATTAGTCAAATTTTCAAGGGACCTACGTCCGACCTCCGGATGCAGACGATTTAAGTCATATAATTCAACAGCCCAGAGAGTCAGCCTGAAAGCTTTGGAACAGGTTTCTCACTAAGAAGAACCAAATCGTCGACTGCCCGGATGCCGAAGCCTTAGCAACTTTCAAACACAGCGTCCGAGACGAATGGCTCGCCAGACACCTCAGCCAAGAAAAACCAAGAACAATGGCAGCCCTGACAAGCCTCATGACCCGCTTTTGCGCGGGCGAAGATAGCTGGTTAGCCTGCAGTAGCACCAGCGACCCAAGCACATCCGAAGTTAGGGATGGCAATGGAAAATCACGACGCAGTAAAAGCAAGCGTCGGAATAAAGAAGACAGCCCAGATAATACGGTGGTAAATGCTGGATTCAGGGGCTCTCGACCAGGCCAGTGGAAACAACCTTTCAAAGGCAGCAGAGATGGACCGTCCAGCCTAAATAAGATTCTAGACAAATTATGTCAAATTCATGGCACCCCTGATAAACCTACAAATCACACCCACAGAGAATGCTGGGTCTTCAAGCAGGCCGGTAAGCTAAACTTCGAACACAAGGGGAGGGAGACACCAAGCAAAGACGAGGACGAACCTCGCCAGCAAAGCACTGGAGGACAGAAAATTTTCCCACCAGAGGTTAAAACAGTAAACATGATCCACGTGATGAAGAGGAGAAGCAAACATGCACTCCGAGAGATAAGCGCCGTAGAGCCCGTCACCCCATGTTCAACCCCTGGTTGGCCTACCCGATCACTTTTAATTGCAGGGATCACCCGACAAGCATCCGACATGAAGGATTGACTGCCTTGGTGTTAGAACCAATAATAAATGGATACCATCTCACACGAGTCCTTATGGACGGCGGCAGTGGTCTAAATCTGATATATCAGGACACAATCCGCAAAATGGGGATAGACCCGACAAAAATCAGCCACAGTAATACTACCTTCAAGGGAGTAATACCAGGCCCAAAGGCCCACTCCATGGGCACTCTATTACTAGAGGTTGTATTCGGTTCTCACGACAACTTCCGAAGCGAAAAGTTAACCTTCGACATTGCTCCATTCCAAAGCGCTATCAAGCACTACTCGGAAGAGCGGCTTTCGCTCGTTTTAATGCAGTACCGCATTATGCTTCTCTCAATCTTAAGATGCCCGGTCCATGTGGCATCATCATCATTAGCGAAAATATTGAGCGTTCTCTACGCGCGGAAGAACGTGCGGCGGCTTTAACATCCGAGCACTAGACAGCCTCACCAACCAGAATAAATGACAGGTCACCAAGACCGCGGACACTGTTAGACAAGTCCGGCGCATCACTAGATATACCTGAGATTGGTTCGTTGGTTAAACCCTCATAGACGATACGAGGGGCTTCCCGCGTGTAATCAGGGCTAGTTTGGCTCAACTTAACTTATCTTGAATTTTAAATGGTTTATCGAGAATAACCAATTTTTTGGCACGACAACTTTCACCTAAGTTCTTCTCTTTTACAGATGACAATCGTGCTACACCCATCCAGGACATGGCACAATAGAGACATAGGCGCAGACGTGCAGCAGGGACCCGCTCAAAGGTTTCTTTTCAGATTAAGACCATGTGTAAACCTTTTTTACTGTCTCTTGTTGTTCACATCCTCCGGATACTCAATACAACCGAGAAGGATGCTGACGTTATTGGCATTTCGCCACGTCAGAATATTGCACGTACCTGGACACTTGGGGTTTATTATTAAGGGCATTGTTCAGCCTGGCATATGTTATGAAGACCGAATACCTTAGGGAGTGTTCGGCGTCACGAGTTTGGCCTTATATGCATCAGCTCCGAATCATGTCTTTGGTCAAATGTTGGGTTTTCCCGGCTCCCATATTTTGCTACCTTACATTCCGCTCTATCGGCTAAGGTGGCACCGGGAGAACTACTGCGATTGTGCCCTGGTTCATCCGGATGAGCACCTCAGTAGAGAAAGCCGAAAACTGATTGTCATGATAAAGCGCGAGACTGGTCAACCACGCGATGAATTAGCGAAATCTTTGGGATTCCTCCACATTAACGAAGGGCCATTTCCCGGTCATGTATGTACACGCCCCGTATTCGGACGAGCGCGGAAGTACCAGGGGCTATATAGTAGTCCCACCGTCAAACTCCTATGGCTAAGTGAAAGTGTTAAAGCAATATAGTCCGATTGCCTCGTTCGCTGCGCTACCACCTCCTTAATGGACCAAGATGTTGGATCAAGTGTGACTACGCGTTTTTTGCGAACACCCCCGCATTATATGCGTGGGGGCTGAAGCCGACGACTGCAAACTTTCAGGTTATATACACATATACATAAACGGCCGCACAGGAGGCATCATAATACTTTCAGGCAAAAGTATAAACACAGCCTTCATAAGTCAATAAAACATTGTTTTTACAATGGGAATACATGTCACTAGAACATTATATTCTTCTAACACTGAGCCTCTATTGAACGAGCGCCTTCAAGGACTTCTTCAAAGTAGTGCTCGGCAGATACTCGGCCTACGGCCAAACTCTGGGTTGCAATAGCGGCGGCCTCCATCTCTGCCCAGTATGTTTTGACATGGGCAAGTGCCATCCGCGCACCCTCTATGCACGCCGACCTCTTCATAGCGTCGATGCGCGGCACAACACCAAGGAATTGTTGCACTAAACTAAAATAACTATTCGGCCTTGGCCCTTCCGGCCATAGATGATCCACAACAGACCTCATGGCAAGTCCCGACAACCTATGGAGCTCGGCCCACTCGGCCATTCGCTCATTCAACAGCAGCAGACGCACTGGAACATGGAACTGTGACCAGAACAACTTTTCTACTTCATGATCTTTTTGATCCTTGAAGTACTCGGCCGCATCAGCAGCACTTGCCGCCAAATCCATGTATGCGTCTGTAGAACTCCATAGTTGATCAAGAGGGGGATACTTTGGATCTTCAAACTTCTTCCGCAACAAAAAGGGCTTCCCAGCCACGATATCTCCAACTTGACACAGCTCCTCCTTCGCTGCTCTAATTTTAAAGCGGGCTTCCTTGGCTACAACCATGGCCTTCTCCAGGTCCGTCGCCTTCGCTCGGTTTTCTTCTTCAAGAAGCTGGTAACGGTCGGCGGCATCTTTCAACTCAACGACCATCTTGGCCATTTTTTCCTTGCTTTGGCAATGAGCATCCTGTTCGGCCCTCAACTCTTCGACCGCCTTTAGAGCGGCTGCATCACTATTCCTGGCTTGTTCCTTGGCTCGGGCAAGTTCCGCCCGAAGGGTATCCATGGCGGCAGCTCCATCTGCAGTCACAACATATTAAAGATACTAGCATCATGCTCCTCTTACCATGTGTTGATCATAGGAGAAATCACATACCCTGTGCCTCGTTGAGCCGCTTGTTGACAAGCACAATGTCGGCATCTGCCACATGAAATTGCCGCTTCAGTTCGTCAAACTCACCAGTCCGGCTAGCCACCGGACCTTCAGCCACCTGCACATGAAGGCGGCCTGATTATTACCTGGGACTATGATACTATTTTTGCCGCCGTTCTCGACGGCAACCAGAGTCTCAGGGGCTACTATCTGCATAGGGCACACTTAACGTGTGCAGTACTGTCAAAAACATACACTATTTCACGTACCTCAAAGCCTTTCAGCAGACTCATAAAAGCTTCATGCAACCCGCTTTCGACGGATGAAATACTCTCAATCACCGTACCCATTAGCGTACGATGCGCTTCTGAGATGGCCGCTTGCTCCAGAAGATCCTTCAGTGCGTCTGGCCGCACACCGGACGGTTCCAGACTCTTTCTGTTGCTCTCTTTAAGAGTCAAATACTGAGGACTTTGGGTGGCCAAAGGATTACCCTCTGGCCTTGGTGGATCAGGAGAAACCCTCCGCGATGACACTTCAGGGTCTCCCGCCTCATGAGGTGGGGTGGCAGGGGGAGGTGTTTCGCTCTCCATCATCTCCGGAAGAAGATACCCCGAAGACAAACTCTGTCGAGAAGGGCTACGATCCGAACTACAAGATATATACTTCGGTTATTGTCTTCAGAAGTAATGTAGGATATTTTTACTATTAAGTACTTTTTGTTTACTTACAACTCGGTAGAGGGCTGATTCCCTTGCGGGTACTGTGCGGCAAGAGTACCCTCCGAGGCAGGACCCTCTGGCGAAGATTTCTTTCCCCGTTTTGAAACCTTTGTTTCCGGGTCTTCAGAGGTGGTCCTCTTCCTTCCTTGGGGAGAGGGAATTTTAGACTCTTCTCGATTACCCTCCTTCTCGGAGGCGCTAATTCCCCCTGGTTTGGATGAATAATGAGTGAGGCCCGCTTTCAGCCTCTTCATTCCCCCCTTTATCTTCCCCTGAGGGCGCCTGATAAGGCGCCGGCTCGAGCATTCTAGCTAGTACTGGATTGGCTAAGCCTTCGGGAAGGGGGGCCGAACACCTGATCATCTTCGCCTTTGTTACCCAATCCTGGTCAAAGAGCGACTTTTCAGAATGATGATGTGATAAATAAAAAGACAGCGTGTTTGGCCACGGGATTACTTACTTGGGTATCTGGGCGATTACAGTTCAGACCCGCATCCTCAGTGGTGTCCAGACACTTTATTTGGGGTCCAAAGAACAATTTGTACATCTCTTCGAGTGTCATGCCGAGGAAGTGCTGGATAGTTCACGGTCCTTCTGGGTTGAATTCCCACATACGGAGGGGTCGACGTTTGCAAGGCGGGACTCGACGAACTAGCATGACTTGCATTACCGTAACCAGGCTGACATCTCTCTCGAGGAGATCTCGGATGCGACTCTACAATATCGGCACGTCATTTGCTGGCCCCCAGTCTAGCCACTTGTTGATCCATGACGTCAGTTGTGGTGGGGGGCCCGAGCGAAAGGCAGGGGCGGCTACCCACTTCTTACTTCGGGAAGCTGTGATATAAAACCACTCTCGCTGCCATAAACTGGACACCTCTGGGAAGGAACCCTCTGGCCATGGAACATCAGCGCTTTTGCTTATTACGACACCTCCGCACTGTGCGTGTCGCCCCTCGGGGTCATCTTCGGCTTCACATTGAAGGTCTTGAGCCACAGGCCGAAGTGTGGGGTAATGCGGAGGAAGGCCTCACACAGGACGATGAACGACGAGATGTGAAGGAGGGAATCCGGGGCCAGGTCATGGAAATCTAGCCCATAATAGAACATGTGCCCCCTAACAAAGGGATCCAGAGCGGGGCCTAGCCCTCGGAGGAAGTGAGAGATGGATACAACGCTCTCGCCGGGTTCGCCAGATTTCGCCGGCCAAATACCGGGCCTCTCTTAGCTTCTTGATGCCTTCCTCTGTGACAGAGGAAGGCATCCACCGACCTTGAAGGTTGGATCCGGACATGGTTGAAGGTACGAAGCGCCTGACCTGAGCCTGGGGTGTTGGAACTCGAGGCAGGGGAATGATTCGATTGAGTACGAGAGGGGAAAAAGGGACAGGCCTTGGCCTCTTTATAAAGAGGATGAATATCAAGCGTCCTCCTCGTGGCCGTTTGAGACTTGCCTAAAATCAAGGAGTCATACCGACGGGCACGATTGGGTTACCCACGTCCGTATTGATGAGAATCCCATAATAAGGGGGACACGATCTCTGCTTTGACAAGACGTGTCACGAAAACCGCCTCGCAATACGTGCAGTGCTGGTTGAGAAAAATGGTTCGAATAATGACCGGGCCATGACATGATGTCATGTTTCTAAACGTGTCAGCAGATTAGATTTGTGGAAATATTATTCTCTCTACGGTGGTATGTGGAACTTGTTTTGCAGATCCGGGCACCATCCTTGTGTTCAAAATCTTCTATGGAGAATTCGGAGGAAGAACCTGCCTTGAAATGCCGAAGACAAATCTACGCACCAGACTCATCATCATTGAAGCCTGGTTCAGGGGCTACTGAGGGAGTCCTGGATTAGGGGGTCTCCGGACAGCCGGACTATATCCTTTGGCCGGACTGTTGGACTATGAAGATACAAGATTGAAGACTTCGTCCCGTGTCTGGATAGGACTCTCCTTGGCGTGGAAGTCAAGCATGGCAATACAGATATGTAGATCTCCTCCCTTGTAACCGACTCTGTGTAACCCTAGCCCCCTCCGGTGTCTATATAAACCGGAGGGTTTAGTCCGTAGGACAAGGACAATCATACCATAGGCTAGCTTCTAGGGTTTAGCCTCTACGATATCGTGGTAGATCAACTCTTGTAATAATCATATCATCAAGATCAATCAAGCAGGACGTAGGGTGTTACCTCCATCAAGAGGGCCCGAACCTGGGTAAACATCGTGTCCCCCGCCTCCTGTTACCATCCGCCTTAGGCACACAGTTCGGGACCCCCTACCCGAAATCCGCCGGTTTTGACACCGACAAAAGCCCATTTCGAACTGTGGAGAAAATTGTTCTGTCTTGTCCCTCGCAACCATGAGGGGTCAATATTTGAAGTGGGCGGAGCCGAAGTGTGGCGCATCACCGATACCGGATACCCGTCTAACACACCAAGTAAGGCATCTAAAGAATGGCTTTCCGAGTGGTTCTACATCGAGGACGTTGCGCTTCCCGGTCCAGTTCGAAAGGGTCTCCCTGAATTTGCAAGCGTTCCGCTAAAGAAACGCCACAGTTGGCGCCCCCGGAGCCTTGAGGAGGATGACAGTGCGGAGGTTCGTCAACTCTTGGGCGAGATAAAGACGCTCGCCTGGTCCGGATTAACAATGGTTGAGGTAATGGCGACCTCCATCACGCGAGGGGTTCATCCACTTCAATACAAAGGGATCCAAATGTGGAACTACAACAGGGAGGACGATGCCTCCTGCTGCGGTCGAAAAGGTCCGGGCACCCCCGCCGCTCTGCCAAAATACTGACCGAGCTGTTCAAAGGGGAGGAAGAGGAATTTCTTCGGATCAATCGCAGAGATGGATATTCTATGTATAATCCTCCCAGTTGGGTAAGCCCCAATCGTTCTGCTTTACTCATTTCGCTTCCCGGATTACTTTTGACAAATTTCTAATCCGCTTATAACAGCATTGGCGAAGAATCACCGAGGGGTTTTACAGCCCCGCCCCACAGCCTGAGGACCACAACCGGGAGCTGGATGCCGAGTTCGAAGGAGATCCGGATATATTCGTGGTACTCGCGGAAGGGGTGTTTTTCCAGGCGAGCTACGATGGCACGGAAGTGGCCATTATCGCCGATTACCCGGGTCTTCTTCCTGCTTCCCACGTAAGTCGTTTGAGGAAAACCTCTCTCGAAAGAGCTCCCTCGCACTGCCTCACCCATCGCACTGTCTCGTACTCCACAGGGGAGACGTTCGGTGCATCATACTACTCCAGGGGTGGCTCCGGCGTCGAGCAAGGCTTCTAAAAGGAAGGTCGGTGAAGTCGCGTCTGGTCCCTCATCAAAGAGGTATGGATTTAAAGGTATACTATAACAGTCACATCCAACTATAACTTGTACACTTGTTTGACACCAGGAAAAAAGTTCACCAGACTAAACCCGAGGGTCCGGCCAGCCGTACTCCCCGCACCCGGGATTTAGACCCCGTTGGAAAGACAGGAGCCAACATAGGAATAGTGTCGGACTGTCCTTCGGCCGAGGGTTCGGAGAATATGTCCGTTACCAACTCGGAAGTGGAGAGCGCCATGAATCATCGGCGCTGTAGGGTTGTTTTACGAGACCCTGAGTTTTCGGAAGAGGCATTTAATGCCTTCAGCTCGGCCGATGCGTACATCCGAACTGCTCGAAACGGGCTTAGTAGAGCCATGAAGCAATATTTAACAAATGTGTGGGTAAGTTTTCTTTTTCCGAAATAGGATAGCCATGAGCCAGTAGCCCTTGGGACTGAAAGCAGTTGGTACAACTGATTTGGGGACTGTTATATCGCCAGGTTCTTACCGACAAGAACGACCTGCTAGCCCAAGAGCTGGAACAGTGTCGGGCACAGTTAAATGCTGCTACCACCGAACTGGAAAATTTGAAGAAGTCGTCCACTGGTAACGTTCCCCTCTATTGAGGAATAGTGAACGTATACCAACTGTGCTAATACTGCCACTGATCGCATAATAGGGTCACCTGATCAATTTGAGAAGGAGTTGAAGACCGCCCAAGAGGGAGAAAAAGAGGCGAAGAGGCAACACGCCGTGGGCGAACGTGTGCTGACCCGCGTCAGGGACGAGAAAAACAAGCTGCATGACTCCAACACCAAGTTGGGTGAAGAATTGAGGGATGTGCGGGCCCAGCTATCCGAATCCGTAAAGGAGAACAAGAAACTGCAGGGCGGCATGTTCAGTATGTTTCCAAACTTGTTTGTTTTTAATAGTTCGGAGAGAAATGAAACTGATATAGCCATGCTTGTAGGTATATTAACGGGCCGTCCTGAAGAGGAGGTGTCTGGATCATCGAGTGATCTGCTGCAAATTCTATCGCAAGTGCACGAACAGGCACGGCTGGCGATGCGGAGTGTTGCCAAGGCTCTATGGCCATCCGCCTCCCCTCCAGGAAGTATGGAGGAGCTTGTAGAGCGGTTCAAGGGAGCGCGACGGTGTATCCGGCTATGGAAGATATCGGCTTGTCGAGAGGGTGTGTGAGAGGCGTGGGCCATGGTGAAGACTCGGTATACCAAGCTTGATCCTAATCACATGGAGCGGGTCGGACCGGTAGGGCAAATGGGAAAGAAATTCCTATTAGTTTAGTATATGACCAAGTAGAGGTGGCCGCCAAATATTCCCAACATGATTGTAAATTAGATTGCATGTTAGATGGTATAGAGGCAGAAGTGTTTGAGTCCAAGTGACTATGTAATTTCCTCACCATGTGGAATTTCTAGCCGAATTGTATATCTTTTGTCATGGCAGACCTTTTCTCTTCGACCTCCGGACCCGAAGGTGTGGAGTGTTTCCGAATACCGTCACGGCCGAATAGGCCAGGGTATGCGTGGAAAACTAAGTGTAGGGGTCATAGTTGCTTGAATAGACAAGTTGTATCCAGCTAGTTATGTTATATTTCAATGAGATTGTAAGAAACATCTTCCAGGGAGAATAGTTCCATTAAGGGTTCCTTTCCCTGGGTGTGCACGCACTAGTAGACATGTCAGAATTGCGATGTGAAGATCACAGTGTGTATGACTTCTGGGGGTTCACAATAAAGTGAGTGCAATAAATAGTTTTCATCCACCGACCGAATATTCCCTTAAGAACGCTACCTTTCGGTTTCACCCAGTCTGAGGTACACATCTGGATGACCCGACAGTAACAATCGCAGAGGTGCTCCCTTTACCACCTAGCCGAACAATCAGGAACGTAGGGGTAAGCACAAGAGCCAGGCAGCCCGGCTTGGCCAAAACTTAAGTTATATCGATGCATATAATGGTGAAGAAAAGACATACGGGAAAGACGCCTATGTGTGATGAGCTTAATGCTCTACAGGTAATATTAACAAGCTTCTGTTAAAAGAAGCCTCCAGGCATAATGGGCGTACGTTTGTAAGAATGTGTACGTCAGCAGTATTCGGTCGAGCCGAATGAGAGCTCTAAAGAGAAAAATTGTGAAAAAAGAAAGAGGGAAAGAATTATGGAAATTGTGGGGGAGAAGGAGACTAACAAAGGGTTCGGCGCTAGGCATAGAACCTTCAGAGTCTGGCCATGTTCCAGGGGTTCGGCTCTAGGCGATTGTCTAATGCATCACGAAGACGGTACGCTCCTCCGGTAAGAACTTCGTCAATTATGAAGGGACTCTCCCATTTGGGCTTGAGTTTGTCCTTTTTCTTCTCCGGCAAACGTAGAATGAGTTCGCCAACGTTGTAAGTCTTGGCCCATACTTCTCTGCTTTTGATATCTTAGAGCCTATTGTTGATAAAATGCTGAACGGGCTTTGGCAACGTCGCGCTCCTCCTCCAGGGCATCTAGGCTGTCCTGCTGATCCAACTCGGCCTCTTTCTCCTCGTACATACGCACTCGGGGTGAGTCGTGTATAATATCGCAGGGCAATACAGCCTCTGCACTGTACACCATGAAGAAAGATGTGTATCCGGTAGTACGGTTGGGCGTGGTCCGCATCCCCCAGAGTACGGAGTCGAGCTCCTCGACCCAGTGTTTGTCTGATTCTTTCAAAGAACGCACTAGTCTGGGTTTGATGCCGCTCATGATAAGACCATTGGCTCGCTCGACTTGACCGTTTGTTTGCGGGTGGTAGAGAGAGGCGTAATCGAGCCTAATTCCCAGATTAGCGCACCAGGTTTTCACCTCATCGGCTGTGAAATTCGAACCATTATCGGTGATGATGCTGTGCGGTACACCGTAATGGTGTACCACATCGGATATAAATGCAATCACCGGTCCGGACTCGGCCATTTTAACCGGTCTAGCCTCTATACACTTGGTGAATTTGTCCACCATGACCAATAGATGTTTTTTCTTATGGATTCCCCCTTTAAGGGGTCTGACCATGTCCAAGACCCAGACCGCAAAGGGCCATGTAATGGGGATTGTGTGTAGAGCGGTTGGGGGCATATGGCTTTGGTTGGCGAAGAGTTGGCATCCAACACAGCGTTGGACGAGGTCCTGTGCGTCTGCCTGGTCCGTAGGCCAGTAAAATCCTGTACGGAAGGCCTTGCTGACAAGTGCCCAAGCTGCAGCGTGCTGTCCATCGAGACCGGCGTGAATTTCTGCCAAGAGTTACCGCCCCTCCTCCTCGGAGATACACCTTTCAAGGACTCCGGTAGTGCTTTTCTTGTAGAGCTCTCCTTCGTGAACTTTATAGGCCTTCGAACACCGGATTATGCGGCGAGCCTCATTCTGATCTTCTGGGAGCTCCTTCCTATTAAAGTAGGCCAAGAACGGTTCGGTCCATGGGGCAATTATTGCCATGATGAGGTGGCCCGATGGTGTTACTTCGGTGGTTGAGCCTCCGATGATATCGGCGTGTTCGTTATCCGAGTTTGTGTTCGGAACGGGATTGTCGTTGCTATCTCCCCCTTGCCATACCATGGATGGCTTAAAGCACTACAAAAAAATACACTTCCGTGATGATACGTGTTTGTCACAGTAGGTCGCGTTTTCTGTCATGCATGTACATCCATGACAAATTTATGACAGAATCAAGATAGTCATACCTGTGCTGTCGTAGAAGTGTTCCATGACATTGCCAAAATTATCATCACGGAAGTGTCCACTTCCATGACGAGAAATCACGCGTCACAGAAGTGCTTTCGTCAAGGGTGACCGACATGTGGCATCCACCGTAATGGAACGCCGTTAAGCTATCGGGTCGGATTTTGGATCCGATAACCCGTTAACAGCCATGACCAATGCCGATTTTCCACGTGTAAAATTCTTATTAGCTGACGGATCCATGCGCCAGCTCCGGTTGGCACAGGTGTCACTCATCCAACGGTCGAGATGGGCCTATGATATGTTGACACGTGGACCGGCCCAAAAGTGGCCCACAAAGTTTAAATGGGCCAGCCCAACCGAAGGCCCATAAGATTTAGCGGACCATAATGGGTCGGCCCAGCTAAAGGCCCACAAAATTTAGCAGACCATAATGGGCCGGCCCAGCTAAAGGCCCACAAGATTTTGCGGACCATAATGGGCCAGCCCAGCTAAAGGCCCACAAGATTCTGCAGACCATAATGGGCCGGCCCAGCTAAAGGCCCAACATTCTCTGTCAAATCGTCCCGTCAACGGCCCGTCCTAAACTTGTCATCAACGCGGCCCATGGTCACTTTTGGCCCATTAACAGTCCGCTAAGTAATTGGGCCGAATTATGGCTCGGTGTATTTCCGGCCTGTTAAAGGTCAGGCTTCATTTGGGCCCATTTACAGGCCATCAAAACTTTCGGCCCATAAACGACCGTGAAGGATTTGGGGTCATATTCGTCCATGTATGACATTCGGCCTGTTAGAGGCCCGCTATAGCTTTGGGCCACTTTCGGCCTATTGTCATTTTCGTGCTGTTAACGCCGGACGTAAACCATGGGCCATATGTGGCCCAACGTCATATCGGGCCCATTAACGGCCCATATAAAAATGACGATAATCTAGCCCGACCGAAGTTCCGGCCTGTTAAAGGCCCGTGTATTAGGTCGACGCATTTACGGCCCGTCCGAATTTCGGCCTGTCAAAGATCCGCATCGTGAATGGGCCACCATTTCGGCCTGCTAAGTCCAGTGGGTTATTTGGCACAATCAGGGCCCAATCTCACTTTCGGTCTATTAAAGGCCCATGTTTTTTATGGGCTCGAGATATTTACACCTGGTCAAAGAAGGTGTTAAACTGGGTATTGTCTTTCTCATTCCTGTACTGGATCCATGTTGGGAGGATACGTGCATGACACCTAACGGCAACTGCTGCCTCTGATACTAACTTGGCTGACTCTGTAGCATAATGTGGCCTTTTTAAACCTGCCTTAAAATGGATCTCCATTCTTCCTCCTTTAGATTTTGTTAATCTGTCAAGCATTATCCCTGATGTCTGTTTCCGCTTGCGCCGTGGTGCTAGTTCAACAACGAATATGGAAAGTGTTAGTGTACATCAAACTGTGAGAGTACATATAAAGGAGCATGCAACTGCAACTTGACTCGGTCAAGTACCATCTTGGTGTTGATGCTCATGAGGTTCATCTAATCTTGCCAAGTCCTGTTGTGTCAGCAGTGCTTCGGAAGTAGTGTTAGGTGTGAAGGCAGCTTGGGAACTGGCCAGTTCCGGAGCAAACGAACGAGTAACTGGTTGAGATGCTGGTACAGTTGATGCGGATGCTGCAGCTGGTGGAGCAGGTGATACTGTGTTTGTAGATTTGGCCGGTGGACTTGGACCTTCTACTGCACTATAAGTACCAGCAGAATCTCGACGGCAGAACCTTTTCCGTTTCACCCGACGAGTAACAGCACTCCCTACTATATTATTTTCCTTGATCTTTTTTGACTTTGCCATGTCAAGCTGTACCCACAACACAAAAGAATAAAATCACTCTTCAGAACTCATTGATGCATGATACAGACAAGCAATACTTTGATGTAAGACAACCGTATGAGGATGGAATATGTAAGAAAAACAGGACGGCATGACATATTCACAGCTACGATGTGCAAACTAAGCAGAAGGATTTTCAAGAAAATAGAAGTAATGCAAGCTAGAAACCATATGAAAGATGCAACCAATATTACTCTGCCAAGTTAAACTGTCGTGTCATAAGTGGCAAGTCAAAAAATTAGAAGCAGTACAACGTAGAAATCAATGCAAGATGCAACCACTATCAAACTGCCATGTTAAAAGCGTCCAATCATGAGTGACTGACGCGGGATACACAACAGCAGTACTTTGATGTAAGAACATGGTATGATAGATAGATGCAATGTATTCTAGACACAGAAAGCCATGTCATATGCACATGTATAACGTATAAACTCAGCAGGTGCAATTTAATCAAAATAGAAGAAATACATGCTAGACAACATATGAAACATGAAACCAATTATCACACTGTCAACTTAAAGCAAGCACCTGCGATGGTGGAGTACGGGAGATGAACTCATCATGTATACTTGGGACTTCAACTTCATTAGCAGTAGCAGTGGCAAATCTAGAGAGTCTCTGTTTGCGTCGGTGCGGAGGACCACCAACATCCCCTAACTTACTCTTTTCCTTCCTATTTTCTGATATTTCCTTATGAAGTCAAAACCACAAGAAGATGAATAAAATTAGCTCTGCATTACTGGTTGATGCATGATATAGACGAACACTACTTTGATGTAAGGCAAGCGCAGGATAGGAGGATGGAATATATACAAAAAAGACAACGTTTCATATTCACACGTACGATAGGAGGATGGAATATGTATGAAAAAACAGTAAGCGGAAGGCATTTCAACAAAATTAGAAGAAATGAAAGCTAGGCACCATATGAACATGCAACCAATATCACTCTATCAGGTAAAAAGTGTCTCGTCCTAAGTGCCATTTCAAGAAATTAGAAGCAGTACAAGCTAGAAGACAATGCAGGATGCAACCTACATCATAGTCCCAAGTTAAATGTGTCTTATGGGTAAGTGATCGTTGCAGGTATAAGTTGTAAGCTACGCAGATGCAATTCAACATAATCAGAAGCAATACAAACTAGACATCATACGGAAAATGCAACCACGTATAACAGTTCCAATTAAGAGCAAGCACCTGTGATGGTGGAGTAGGGGAGATGTGCTCATCATGTACACGTATGTTCTAGAAACAGGAACACGTGTCATATTCACAGGCATTATGTGTAAAGTAAGCAGATGCAATTCAAGTTAGAAGCAATACAAGCTAGACATCATACGCAACATGCAACCACATATAATAGTGTCAAGTTAGAGCAAGCACCTGTGATGGTGGAGTAGGGGAGATGTGCTCATCATCTACACAGCTACATTGACTGTCCAGCCTTGTGTTGTCTTGCGAATCTTGTTGCGAGGATGGCAGAGTAGAATCTGTAGAGACCCCCTATTTGAGTTACTCCGAAGGACCACCATCATCCACTGCCCGACTAATTTCCTTCAGCTGTAATGATTTTGCATTGTGAAGTTAAACCGATAAGAAAAAGGAATAAAATTTGCTCTTCAGAACTCATTCATGCATGATACTGACGAACACTACTCGGATGAAAGGCAAACACATGATGCGAGGATGGAATATGTATGAAAAACATGATGGTGTGACATATTCACACCTATGATGTGGTAACTAAGCAGAAGGCATTTCAACAAATTAGAAGCACTACAAGCTAGACACCATATGAAAGATGCAACCAATATCACTCTGCCAAGTTCAAACTGTATGGCGTTTCAACAAATTAGAAGCAGTACATGCTAGAAATCATATGCAAGACACAACCAATATCATAGTGGCGACTTAAAGGTGCCTTATCATAAGTGACTGATGCGGGATATGCAAGAATAGTAGTCTAATGTAGAAACAGGAACACATGTCATATTCACAGGCATTATGTGTAAAGTAAGCAGATGCAATTCAACAAAGTTAGAAGCAATACAAGCTAGACATCATACGCAACATGCAACCACATATAATAGGGCCAAGTTAGAGTAAGCACCTATGATGGTGGAGTAGGGGAGATGTGCTCATCATCTACACAGCTATGTTGACTGTCTAGCCTTGCGTTGTCTTGTGAATCTTGTTGGGAGGATGGCGGAGTAGAATCTGTAGAGAACCTTCATTTCAGTTGCTCGGAAGGACCACCATCATCCAATGCCTTGCCAATTTCCTTCAGCTTTATTGATTTTGCATTGTGAGGTCATACCAATAAGAAAAAGGAATATCATTCGCTCTTCAGAACTCATTCATGCATGATACTGACGAACACTACTCTGATGAAAGGCAAAGTCATGATACAAGGATGGAATATGTACGAAAAAATGGACGGCTTGACATATTCACACCTATGATGTGGTAACTAAGCACAAGGCACTTCAACAAATTAGAAACACTGCAAGACACCATATGGAAGGTGCAATCAATATCACTCTGCCAAGTTAAAACTGTCTCTTCATAGGTGGTGTTCATCAAACTAGAAGCAATACATGCTAGAAATCATATTCAAGACGCAAACCAATATCACACTACCAACTTAAAGGTGTCCCATCATAAGTGACTGATGCAGGATACACAAGAAGAGTAGTTTCATGTAAGAACATGGTGTGATAGATAGATATAGTATGTACCAAAAACAGGAAAGCGTGTCATATTCACATGTATCATGTGTAAGCTAAGCAGATGCAGTTTACATAGGAGCAATACGAGCTAGACACCATATGCAACATGCAACCAGATATCACACTGCCAAGTTAGAGCAAGCACCTTGGATGGTGGAGTAGGGGAGCGGAGACTTGGACCTTGTAGTGCACTATCAGTACAAGGAGAATCGGTACAGATGCTCCGTTTATGTTGCTGCAGAGGACCACCATCATCGTCTTCCTTCCTCTTTTCCTTCCTCTTTCTTGATTTTGCCTTGTCAAGTCAAACCCACAAGAAAAAGGAATAAAATTTGCTCTTCAGAACTCATTGATGCATGATACTGACGAACACTACTTTCATGTAAGGCAGCCGCATGATAGGAGGATGGAATATGTATGAAAAATAGGACGGCGTGACATATTGACATGTATGATATATAAAGTGTAAACTAAGCACAAGGTGCTTGAACTTGTTAGAATTGATGCAAGCTAGAAACCATATGAAAGATGAAACCAATATCACTCTACCAAATTAAAAGGGTGCCCTAACAAATGTATTTGACCAAATTAGAAGCAATACATGGCAACAGGCTAGAAATAATATGCAATATGCAACGAATAAAGGTGACTCATCGTAAGTGATTGATGCAGGATATAGAAGAGAGGCGGTTTCATCTAAAAACAAGGTTAACACATAGATGTAGTGTGTACCAAAAATAGGAAGGCATGCCATATTCACAGGTATAGTGTGTAAACTAAGTAGATGCAATTTACCCAAATTAGAAGCATTACAAGCTAGACACCGTATGCAACATGCAACCAGATATCACACTGCGAAGTTAGAGCAAGCACCTGTGATGGTGGTGTAGGGGAAGTGCGGTCTTCAGGTACAGAGCTATGTTTAATATCTTCATTTAGGCTTGCTGTTTCTTGAGAATCATGTGGAGAGGATGAAATTGCATTCTTTATAAGAGTATTGCGTCTCATATTAACCCACGCGCGTGACTGTCTCATCATAAGCGATAGACGCAGGATACAGAAGAATAGTAGTTTGATGTAAGAACATGGTGTGATAGGCAGATGTAGTATGTACCAAAAACAGGGAGGTGTGTCATATTCACATGTATAATGTGTAAGCTAAGGAGATGCAATTTAACAAATTAGGAGCATTGGTGAGGGATACACAAGAAAAGTAGTTTGATGTAAGAACATGGTTAATAGAAAGACGTAGTATGTACCAAAAACAGGAAGGCATGTCATATTCACAGGTATAATGTGTTACCCTAATTAGAAGCATTACAAGGTAGACACCATATGCAACATGAAACCACATATCACACTGCCAAGTAAGAGCAAGCACCTGCGATGGTGGTGTGGGGGAATTGCAGTGATCAACTAGAGAGCTACGTTGACTATCTTCATTTAGCCTTATTGTTTCTTGAGAATCATGTGGGGAGGATGACACTGCACTCTTTAAACGAGTAGGGCGTCTCACAGTAACCCACTCGGGTGACTGTCTCATCATAAGTGATTGACGAGGGATACAAAAGAGCATTAGTTTGATGTACGAACATGGTTAATAGACATATGTAGTATGTCTCAAAAACAGGAAGGCATGTCATTATCAAATGTATAATGTGTAAAGTAAGCAGATGCAATTTAACCAAATTGGAAGCAATACAAGCCAGACACCATATGCAACATGCAACCACATTTGACAGCGCGAAGTTAAAACAAGCACCTGGGATGGTTGTATGTGGCAATTGAGATCATCAACTGCAGAGCTACGTTTACTGTCTCCAACTGCTGACACTGCACCCATTAGAGCGCTGAAATGCTTAGTGCTTATCTTCGAATTACACTGGAGCGACTTCTGTCTTTTCTTTTCTGCATTCATCAACACTGCGTCAGAGTCTGAAATACCCATGCATAAAAAACAATAGTGTGAGTATGGGTGAAGTGTGTGCACAATTAGTACAGTGTAAAGGTAGCAGATAGCAGGTCGGTGAGAAATAAATGACGGGAGACATATGATAGCTCTACAACATGCATGGCACACTAAATTACTACATGATTCTATGAAAATAACAGTCAAATGAAAGCAAATAGGTCAGTCCATTTTTTCCGCACCATCCGATGTACAAAGAACGGGCAGATCGCCTTCATCTACCTCCAGCCAGTCAGTGTTGACGATCTTCCTCGAAATGCCAGCGACCACCAGCCTAGTATTCCTCCCCTGCCTGCGCCCTCCCCTCGACCTCACCGCACCGCCGTGCTTAGCACCGCCCCCGGCCATCCATTCAAGCCCCACCGACCTCCAAATCGGGCGCAAGCAGCTCCTGCGCCCCCACACCACTATGATAGACACCGATGCGCCGCTTCCCTGGGGAACAGGTGGACTAGGTGCTCCGCGCACCTAAGCGGGTGTTGCTTCTTTTAATTGTGGTTCGACTAACCCTGAATTAAAATCTAGGTGGGCTACTGACCTCTAGCAAAGGTGAAATAGTAAAAGGGAGGAAACCTTGTGCATTTAGTATCACGAAGAAGATGCAGTAAGAAGTGCTCAACTAGTTTCTTTCGTGGGATGAATACGGTGTGAGCGGAGACGTAAGATTTGCACGAATAAGGGAAGAGGAGTACCTCTTTCTGCTGGCAGTGTTGTGTCCCCCTTCTGTTTTTCCGATGATCTTCTTGTTGTTCGCTGGAAACTAGAAGTTGTGGAGGACCGTGCAACCTTGGACGAACCCATGGCCAAGTTATTGAGTGTGGTGCAGTGGCCGTCTGTCGGCGGCGGGGAAGCAGATCTGAGGCAGCGAACGACGACATAGCGGGAACAGCTCCGGTGCGGTGGACGGTTGCGACAGTGGAGCCACAATAGTGAGGCGCAGGACGGCGTGGTCGGAGTGGTTCTGGTACGACGCACGTCGGCGTCGTGGAGGCAGCTCTACCTCGGCTTCAGCTGCTAAGTCCTTGAGGGCGTTGCGGTTGCGGTTGCATTGGACGACGACATCGGGGTACCCGCTCCGGCGTGATGGAGGAGGGCGGCGGTGGATTGGCCACTATGGGGTGGAGGACGGAGGAGGCTGGGGTTTCGCGGCTGGTGGAGAGGGTGTTTTTGCGCCCACGGAGTATGAATGGGGAAACAGAGGGAGGCGGGGAACTAAGGGGGAACAATGTTTCGGTTTGAGACGCGCTTGTTTGAAATTTGGGGAAGTTACAAACTTTGCCCCCATATAAAATTTCGAACATATTGCGGGTTGGGGGTAGGACAGTCATGTTAGGTGTCCCAAATGTGGGCGGGATATATTTCGACCGAGCGCATGGGTAGGCGCCCACGGTGTATGCATGCTTCTCGGAGGCGGTTGAGACTGGCGTCTTGGTGAAGTTACAAACCTACCCTGGTTTAGACCTTTGGACATCAGGCCGATAGGCTACACGGGCCAGAGTCAGGACAGTCATTTCCTACCACCAAAACATTAGTCTCGCGCGGTTTCGGGTTACCAGAGGCCTATTTGGCGCTTCGTTCAATATTTGGGAGCGGAAGCATTAACGTTTTTGGTTCTCTTGAATTGAACTTTCAGGATTTGTCAAACTTCACAAATCTTTACTCTTGAAAATCCTAAAGCTACGATTATTTTGGAATGGAGGGGGTACATTTGAATATACATTGTACACGAGTATATATTAAAAAATATGCAACTTACCTCAGTTCATGCATGGTTCCAGATATAATCTCCTTGGTTGCAAAAAAAAGTTAGATATGCGTATTAGTATATATAGCATGTTCAAACTCACAACAAAGATTGATGCCCCCTTTTACATCTGATTTACAAATGCCATTATCTCGGGTTCAAATAGATGAATGCACTTCCTATGAATTTGAATCTTCGAAACCCACAACATGTTGAATTCGACATGTATTCTATTTCGTAGCTAGCAATTTGGAATGTATCCATGCAAGTGACAAATGTATAAAGTGCTTCACACTAACAACATGGAGTGCACTAATTAATGTTTATATATGAATTGCAAAAGCAATCATTGCCTGTATTTTAAACCGCTCTCACTCTATGGATCTATAATATGAAATAAACACATGCACATGCTAGAATTCAATAGAGTATGGGTGTCTGATAGACCGATTTTCATCCATACGCAATTTGCAAAATTCATGATCTCATCCAAAAATAATAATGCCATCTATATTTTAATTTAATGCGTAGAACCGCCTTTTACACGTAGATGCACTATGCCTCGCCCCGTTCTCACAAACGCGTTATATATCTCTCTATCTAACGCATAAGTGCACACACTTTATATGCATCGTCATTTCTCTTTCACACATGCTCACAATCTCTCTCAGGGTGTCGAGGTGTCTCATGCACATGCTCTCTCTCTGTTTCTCTCTCTCTCTCTCTTTCTGACTACTATGTAGCACTCTTTTCACTAATCTCAGTTGGAAAACACTATTTCTCTCACATGCATATATACACATGCACGATCTCTAATAGCCCTCTATATGCACATATATGTGCCTACGTGTCTCCTGCACGCACATTGTCTTTAGGCCTCTCTCGCACACATTGCCCCCCAACACACCTCTCTCTTAGTAGTTGGCAGATATGATTTCATCATATCATACGGTAAGATATCCCTGGCTGTTAGGCTGGATGGTAATACGAGGCAAAGTTTTACCCTAGTTCGGATCGGACCCTTGCAGTTGAAGAAAGAGCCTACTCCTGGTACTGTATATTAGTGATAGGGGTGTGTACAAAGTACACATGAATACCAGGCATTGTGCGTGTGTGTATACTATCGACGAACTAGCCCCCAAGCTTGTATAACATACTAAGGGCCTAGGGTTACAAATCATATATAGTCGGCTTATCACCAGTGGGGATAGAGTCCTCCGCGCCCCTGGTAGCTTCGTGTTGTACGCCGAGTCCTCCACATGGGTCTTCGTATAACACATCTCGGTCCAACCTATATGTGGCGCGGGATGGAACCGACCCATGATTCTTCATGTTGACCCACCACAACTAGAAATGATGTGCCCACCACACCACACACGCAATCGGCCACTAAGAAAATAAGCATATACAACAGTACACCGGTATCTAGCTCATGATACGTCTCCATATTTTTTTGATGACACTAATGGACTTTGCATTTGATGTGTGCTCCGTATTTTGTTGACGACACTTACGGTCATTGTATTTGAAGCGAAAGCATGATAGGTTGATATGGTCACTGGACTTCAGAATAAGCTCATCACGGTCACCACATACATTTTGTCGTGCTAACCAACAAGTGGTTGGATGGTTAGAGGACAGTGGTTTCTCGAGCCCACCAAGGTTAAAGTCCCGGTGCTCGCATTTATCTTGTGTTAATTTCAGTATTTTCCGGCGATGTACGTTCAGTAGGAGGAGACGTTCCACTCGACTACGAGGCACCTATGGTGACTTCGTAAAATCTCAAGATCATATATGCTGGCCCACTCTCTCGAAGGTGCTCATAGGGGTAGGGTTCGCGTGTGTGCGCTTATAGCGGTGAGTGCTTGCGCATATATATGAGCCCTTGCGTCTGTACCGTGTTAAACAAATACATATCATGATTATACGGTCACTGGCTCACCCGTACAACTCCGTATTTTGTTGATGACACAATCAATTGACCAGTCAAACGTTCCATGCAGTGCAACTAGTGTTGTACCATCGGGGCGCGTAACCGTGGGGCCCACCTGTCAGCCCATATATGAAAGAAAGAAATGGTAGTTTGAGTATGTACCATGTTAATAAAATAGGAGTACATTTTAGGGTGATCATACGGTCACTGACTCACCATACAGCTCCGTAATTTGTTGATAACACAATCAATTGACCAGTCAAACGGTCCACATTTAGCAGCGCACATTACCATAGGGCCCACCCGTCAGCGCGTATATGAAGGACAGAAATGGTAATAAATTAGTGGTCGGTGGGTATTCGAAGTCGTGAGACCTCTGGTTGGCAGTCACCGGCGGTTGGGGGCGTTCATTGGCCGGTGGGGTGGGGATCCCCGGAGAAAAAGCTCGACATGGGGGGGGGGCTAGAGGGATGGCCGGTGCGGCGGCGGACCGAAGTTGGTGGGAAGTGGTTTCGGGGAGGGCGGGCCGGCCGCGGGCAGCGGGGGCTGGCGGTTCGGCCGGTGGTGGCTGGCGGCTCAGGGGGTGGAGTTTGATGATAAACTGGAGGCCCTTGATTTTGTATCCAACGGCTGGAAAATCTAATGACCAGAGATGAAAAAGTCAGTCGACTGACGTGTAGCCTCACCCCGCACGTACACATGCATGCACGCAAGACACGCACGCATGTAGGCATGCAACACTGACACGTACACACACACGCATGCTAGCGTGCAACACTGACACGTACACATGCACTCACGAACACACGCACGTACGCACGCATGCATGCAACACTCAAACGTACCCTTGCACGCACGCAACACTCGCACGCCTGCATGCACACAGCACACGACGCAAGACACACGCTCAACCTATACGTGCATGCACCCTTTGTTAAGGACATGGATTGTTACGGGTATTAATCAATCTTATCTGTGATAAGCAGAACATTGATGTTTGCAGCGGTCTTTATGAATCACAACATATCGAACGGGCTATCAACATAGTAGGCTTATCTACATGAAAAAGATGACGTCACACTCAATGAACAATCATTGGTTTATGAAATGCCCACTTCTGACCGCCCTGGCCCACCAAAGGTTCCTCTGCTGTGCGCTGCATGCGTTGGGTCACTGACATGCATGCCATGCACCCAAAGAGCCCACACGTCAGTTGAAGAACGACACGGTGTCCTAGGTCAAAGTCGAGGGCGCCACTCGCGGCACGCCCGGCTGAATACGCGTCCGTGCCGCATTCAAACGCCTTCATGAAACCCGCCCGTGTGGAGGCCGAGAAACCCACTCTGGACACACGTCCGTTCATGACCGGGCCAACGTTAAACGCAACGCCGGCCGAGCTCCTCCCGTTCGCCGTCTATTTAATGTCCTATTTAAACGAGACCAAACGCCAGCCAAGAATCACACACCTCCGCCACTCCCCTATCTCCTCCATCATTTTGTCCACTCTTACAATGGCTTACGAAGAGTAGTTATTCCGCATCCAAGCCGGCTGGGTAGCCCGCCACTGGACACAACGGAACTCTTCCTCTCTCATAGGGTCACTGACTCAATTTCATTTCTTTAAGGGAGGGTTCTAGCTGAAGGGCGGTCCTTTTCATCTCTAACTCGAATGTTCGAGCTAATGTTTCCGGTAGTTGGAGTTGCGGGGAAGCTTCCCGGATGAAAAGAGATTGAATGAGAACTGGCAGAATATATGCATGGAGATTGACTTGGTGCGAAGGAAAATAGTAGATCTTCCATAGGCGCATACGAGCTATGCAGCTCGCTGATCCACCTCCCTCCCCTCGCCCGACGGAGCCAGTTGCCGCCCCAATCTGGCATGCGGTTCAGCAACTCGCCGCTCCAGGCCAGCTCGACGAGGAGCGGCGCACGGGCGTCGTTGCTGCCGCCCACGCCGCTGCCTCGTACCGCGTCTCCCGTTTCTGTGGCCGAGACTCCCATGCCAGCGGCCGCACCATGCAAGCAGCGACAGAAGCCGGGTGCGCGGAGAGCGACAAGTCGGTGGCCAGTGCCTCCGCGTATGCCGCCATCATCGAGGATAAGTAGAACACGGGAGGCCGCCGCCGCCTGGGTCCCATGAAGGCCACCGCGGATGCGACACCTGCGTACACAGCAGGTGTCTTGCTAGATCCTTTTGTTGCGAGGACCTTCATCGACCCCGCATGGGCTCCACGGAAGAGGGGAATGTTAGGATGAACTCGAGCCGGTGCCGACCATGGCGAAGTAGTGGCCGGTGATGAACTCAAACCGGTGCCGGCCACCATCATCTTCGGCACCAGCCAATGATATCAGTTGGGCAGTGGGGAAGCGAGTCATCCTTTGCGCTGAAGCATATACCTCCGGGGCTCCCAGCAGTCCGGTGATCGTGCTGCCGGACATGAGGAACACAAATCGATCGGCGAGCGACCATTTAGGCCTGGTATTATATACCTGTGTTGTCCAGAACTAGCACCACGTAGTTCATTTGAATGTAATGAAATCCTTCATGTTTGTATGAAAATCTGGTATTTTATATGATTTCTGTCATTGTTTATATGAAATACCAGTTTGTCTACGTGTTTGCGTGAATTTTGTCCGGTTGGTTGAGTTGCTGTCATAATGTGTGCGGCTACGGTTGGATGGTGTAATTTGCGGGTCGCCGGTCGGTCTGCGGGCGGCTCGGGCGGCGTTGTGGGACAAAAAAACACAGCTCATGTGAGCTCGTCTCCAACGTGCGCGCTGGAGGATGCATGACAGCATGAGCACTCGAGCCATTCCTTGTTCATCGGTGGCAAAGGCACCGGTGGACAAAAGGGTCGCCAATATTTTGGCTACCTCGGGCAAGATCCAAACAGCCCCTCCCAACAGATTCAAATCCCTCGTTCGCCGTGGAATTTTGCCATGTGTTGTTTTCATGGACTAGCAAGATGCCCATGCATTGCACGGAACGTCAAGATGCATTTTTTACAAACTCCCGCATGCATGCAAGGGATAATTAATGTCCTCCTTTGCTAGTACCACGAGGAAAACACCATTAATATTGCATCGACTAGTGTTAGTGGCCTTGTATATCTGCAAATTGTAATTTTGATAGTGGCCCCTTGTATATAAAAATGGAGGGAGAAAGATGAGAGATAAGGTGAGGAGGAGTGGGGCGTGGTGGTGACTGGTGGTCGGACTAGGCGGAGGCATGGGTATGGACGGCGCATTATGTCTAGGTTTGTATCTCTCTCACACACACCGATGTAGGTGGGGGACGTGCATAAAGAGAAGAGGTGCACGCACGGCGCACGTACTCCCATCTCTTTCCCAACCACACCCGTGCGGGTACATTGTGGAGCTCATTTCTGTACGAAAAAGGCAGCCCACGTGGTAATTTGGCACGTGTACTGGTTGTCCACTTGGTGGAGGGAGGATCATCTACCATGGCTGAACAAACAAATTGCGACTTGACGCATTATGTTAAATTAAAAAAAGAGGCAAACCATGTGGGGCCTACCTTAGAGGCAAGGCTCTATACACTGGAGTACTTTTGATGTGTTCCGTCAACTTGCAGAACGAGGAGAAGCTTGCTTAGTACGCCGTCTCCCCCGCCCACGAGCGCGGTGGCTCGCAGGATGAGGTGAAGCTTGCTTACGAGTAGTAGTAGTAGTAGTAGTAGTAGTAGTAGTAGTAGTAGTAGTAGTAGTAGTACTACTACTACTACTACTACTACTACTACTACTACTGTACGCGTTTACGCCCGCTCCCTCGCCCACGCGCGCGGTGGCTCACAGCACGAGGAGAAAATTTTACTACTCCCTCTGTTTACTTCTCGTCCCTACTACATACTTTGGTTAGTATTCCCTCCATTTACTTATACAAGGCCACTATAAAAAAATACATTTTGCATGTATACAAGGCCACAAATAGTAATCGAGACAAAAGTTACTACTCCCTCCTTTCCAGTTTATGGCTCAATTTCAAAATCTCTCCAACCAAGGTAGACGGTGAGTGGTCGAATTAATTTCGTAGTTTGCACAAGTAATTAGTATGCTCGTTTTTCTCAATAAGTTATGTTTACTGAGGCATTAATTAGAACGAATGCATGAATGGCCACTAAATTTCCATGAACTTGTACATGCATTGGTTAGTTTCCTCTAGACACTGCTTGCGTCGGGTGATCTAACGCACCTCGAAATCCAACATGTAATGGTACTACTACTAGTATAGTAGAACTGAGACTTATCAAACGGAAAAGCGAATGTTTTTTAGATGAGCCCTATGAACCCTAGTGGGTACGTACTCCGTAAAAACAGATTTTTCCAAAACTAAGTCGCTCCCTTTCATGAATTTTGTAGTATACTCCTCCATCGACGCTCCCTTTCATGAATTATGTACTTCCTGTCGCCGACATGTGGTACATATAGCAACCGGGTCGACGTGTCAAGCACCAAATAACAGTGCAGAACAGCAGGGGGGCGCACCCCACTCGTACCGGCCCAGTAGTAGTAATGAGCAATGAGACGTCAAATCACAATGCCGCACCTTCCCAGACGGACGAAGCAACCATTATTTCACACTTCGGTTCGCCATCATCTCAAACCATGTAGTATTGCTTCTGCCTCAAGAGGGACACGCGCATCGCCTTGGTACATCATGACATGTGGGACCGCATGACAGGCCATGCTCCCCCGCCAATCGCTCGGTAAAATCACCTCATTTTTACTATACTTCCTCCGTATCGGTTTACTACATGGCATGCACGTCGTTCTAGGTTGAGAATTTAACTGGCTATATATGTGATGAACAGTACTCTAGCCTTTTAAAAGATGTATACTTTTGTACAGTAGTACTATCGATGGATTACGCCATGGAGCAAAAATTGAAATTAAAAAAGGTGGTACATATAGAGAGCGCTCGTCGCCAAATTATGCATATAGTACTATTAAAAAAGCTAGTACATGCTTAATTGGGGTGCTAAATTCTATTAAAGAAATACTAGTAGTATGTACATACTGAAGAGTTAAAGTAACGAGAAGAAACATAACATAGTTCTGCTGGGGGCTCAGCACAACACACCCCTCAAATTAAACTAAGCACACCTGAAATTAAACTATGAAACTAATCCCATAGACACTGCATTAGAAGTTTAGAACCACCATGAGCAACGGCACTGCCACCTTACTCGGAGTCCTCGTCCATGTCCTCGACTTCGTCCTTGTCCCTCTCCCTCTTGGCCGATACTTCTTTGCTTGAACCGCACACTTGGTTGTTTCTCTTCATCCAGCCCTCGTAGATATTGAAACAAAGGTAGCCATCCATTGCAGCGTAGTGGATGTGGTCTATATCTAGTACATTCCGCTGCCATGCATGACGATGAAACTTCTGATGAGGTTTCCCCAGTTTACGGTACGAAGGGTGAACCATGGCTCCTGCCAGGGTCAGCATTGAAGGCTGACGAGAGGGCACCAGCCGATTCTTCTAGAGGTCGAAGGGGTTGCCTACAACGATGACTATCCGACTCAAGACTTCTTTGTCATTCTTAAAGTCTACAGTAACGAATTTCACTGTTTTGTCCTTGAGGAAGTTCTTAAAATCCTGGCACTCAACGTCGGCATGGCATATGTGGTAGACCAAGAAAACGTTATGTACGCAAACCTGGATCATGGCGGGCTTCTTCCTCTCTTTGTCCTTTAGATCCTTCTCTGGTCCCAGGACTGTGGTGTACTCAACATCTAGCCCAGCGACCCACTCATCATCTGAGTTTTTGAACATGCGTCTGAAGCGAGAAAGGCATCCTTTCACCGTCGCGGAAGAACGGGTGTAGATGACGTCGAAATCATCGCCGATGATGGTTCTAACCATGTACCCACCGCCGATCGTGGAGATTTGGGACGCCATGGATTTGGGAGGAGGGTTAGGATTAGTGGAACTACCGTAATGTGAATGGACGGGACGACTAGGAGCGAACCGTCGTAGTATTGAAGGACGTGCGGGGACGAGTAGGAGAGAACTGCCAGCGTGCGAACGGCAGGGTAGTGGTTTTCCATTCTCCCATGATACGGGCTTCCGAGAGCCCTTGGATCTGAGATCGAACGGTTGCATGGCGTGATTCTAGACCTATGGGTGAATATCCTATCCTGGAGGGTTATTCTGCAAATTTTCAGCAACTTAGCATGCGACTGTTTGATCTCAGATCCAAGGGCTGCCAGCAGCCCATATCATGGTCGCGCCTACCACGACCATTGCGTCGCTCGTGCGGTCGCGCCCTTGGAGATTTAACATGGTGCATTAGGCTATATGATGTTGGCATGTCATACATAGTCATCACTTAGTCACTCATACTACAACAAGGTTGGCTATAAGTGTATTTTTTTACTCCTCTCTATCTCTTTCTTCGTAATGGAGGTGGTCAGGAATCGGGAGACTCACGCCGGTCGTAGCGCCGCAGTTAAAATGATAATGGCAATTCAAATCATGGGGCCCCACCTGTCCAGCAGTAACTCGCTGTCAAATCACATAGCCCTACGTTTGCAGCATCCTACTCCCTTGTCTTCTCGCGTCTCTGTCGAACCGACTAGGCGGAACTGCCCCGCCTACCGCGCAGGAAAAGCCCCGCCCTCGACTTTTAAATACAACTACATCCGCTTAAGAATCCAATGATATACTTTCTGTGATATAGTAACTCATATTTAGTTAGTCAAATGGATGACCTAGAACTCCGTGCAGGCCCTATAAACCGAGATGCCTAAAAATAAAAAAACCGAGACGGAGAGGGTAGTTCAGCACGTATCTTTTTAGATCAATATAGTCGGGATTCACCAAGGAGCAAAACCAAGTGGTAGGCTGCTGCTGTCGTGTTGGCATAGCAACTCAAGCAGGGTCAGTCCGCACACGAAATGGCGACACACTTAACAGGACCCCTTTGGCTAACATGTGGCTCGTCCACTGTCTTGTTCCACATGCGATGCACCAAATTACAGTTTGGAGCATCGGTTGGAATTGGAGGCACCCCGGTCGTAGCGCCGCAGTAGTAGAAAATGAGCGATGAGGGGTCAAATCACAAAGCCCCACCTTTCCCGCATTAAGCTGGACGGACGAAGCAACCATCATTTCACTCTAGGGCGCAAGAGCATAAAGAAAAGAGAAAACAATGATGCGTGCGGCAGCTACCTAGGGCACCCTAGGGTAGGGGTCTCCACTACATATCCTTTTTTTGAAAGCGCCTCCACTACAAATCGGCTTCTCCCTCGTCCTCTTGAAGAAAACCGATGATGAGTGCGGCGGTAGGGTTTGTAGGAGTACTACGGCGTGCGGGGCCACGTCGTAGTAAATGGGTTCGAGTCGACGCCTTAAATATGTGTGGGCCGCTTGGTTTTAAGGAAACGAGGCAGCATTTTGGGTTCGGGGACCAGTGGAGATATAGTACGTACAAAAAATTGTGGACGTAGGTTCTACCGAAAGGCAATGATGCATGGGCCCTGCATTTTGATATACCCAGGGCCGCGTGAAATTTGCTACTCTACTCAAAATTAGTAAGGTACACATGTATTGAATGCATGAGGGTACGAAACCAAATTATGAATAAATACACACTATAGCATGTAAAGCTTTGAGTCATATATGCATGATGTAGATGTTCATTTAGTTCTTATAGTTCATCTCATTCAAAATCAATTAGTTTTATAAAAATGTTAAGATTCATGGGGTTGTGCATTGTAAATCATAAAGTAAAAAAACAAATAATGGCAATTTATTTAGAAAAAATAATCAATTATGATACAGAAGATTCTAGAACAAAGGAGAAGTTCTTGTGTTTTGAGGTTTGTGCATTATGCTTAAGTTCAACCATGGAGTCTTCTAAATTGTACATGTGGCAGATCTGGTGGAATGTTGATGATATCCAACGGTGAGTAGTGCTTGGATTTGCCTATCTCTGCACTGTCGGGTTAGCTTCATCTAGCGACCATCTTTCAAAGTTATTGGCACACTATATAGTTCTTGTGCCATAGTTGCATGTTTTGGGAAAAAGCTACTAGTGGGTTGTACTATCTATTTAGGAATAGAAGATGTATACATGGAAGTTGTAGGGAAAGAGATGACATGGAGCATCTCAATTCCTATGAGTAGGGATTGGAAAAGAGGTGTCATTTGGTTCACATCATAGGAACTTTTCTATTGAATCTAGAGATGACATGTATCTCAATTCCTATGAGGAGGGATTAGAAAAGAGATGTAATTTGGTTCATATCATAGGAACTTTTCTATTGAATATACGCTAATGTTTATTTTCCTTTGAAATTAAGGGAGTATAGTAATCCATTCATATGAACCAAGTGGATCTAAAGCTATAGAAATGATGTCATGTTTATTTCCTTTGAAATGTGGAGTATATGAATCTATTCCTATGAACCAATTGGCTCTAAAGGAAAAAATCCTATAAAAATCATATCATATAGAGTTCCTATGATATTCCTCGACACTAAAGGATGCTTCAAATTGCTGCGGGTGATACGATGGTCTTTCTTTGTAGACTCCTATCCCATCTTTATTGTTACCTCTCGAAGATGAATGAAATGATATATAGTACATGGTATTCTACATGTGCAATTTGGTACATGAAAACTCGGTAAAAGTTTGCGAGGTTCGAATTTTCAATAAAGCTATATGCACTGCATTTCGGAACGGAGGGAGCATACGGTAGTTGCTAACACTCACGTGGAAGATTTGTGTGGAGGAGGAGTGGCTGTTCTATTAAATGACATGGCAAAACTGACACTGTCAGATGCCGATCTAACGGTTCTTACGGCATTCGTCAGAAAAAGGCTTGTGGCGAACGTTTGTCGGATAATGATTTACGGACACATGCATTGCATTGATACGTGCCCTGATGTCTACTACACAACCTTCTTCTTGTAGACGTTGTTGGGCCTCCAAGTGCAAAGGTTTGTAGGACAGTAGCAAATTTCCCTCAAGTGGATGACCTAAGGTTTATCAATCCGTAGGAGGCGTGGGATGAAGATGGTCTCTCTCAAGCAACCCTACAACCAAATAACAAAGAGCCTCTTGTGTCCCCAACACACACAATACAATGGTAAATTGTATAGGTGCACTAGTTCGGCGAAGAGATGGTGATACAAGTGGTATATGGATAGTAGATAAAAGTATTTTTAATCTGAAATTAGAAAAACAGAAAGGTAACTAATGATAAAAGTGAGCGTAAACGGTATTGCAATGTGTGGAAATATGCCTAGTGTTCATACTTTCACTAGTGTAAGTTCCCTCAACAATGATAACATAATTGGATCACATAACCATACCTCAACATGCAACAAAGAGTCACTCTAAAGTCACTAATAGCGGAGAACGAACGAAGAGATTATGGTAGGGTACGAAACCACCTCAAAGTTATTCTTTCCAATAAATCCGTTGGACTATTCCTATAAGTGTCACAAACAGCCCTAGAGTTCGTACTAGAATAACACCTTAAGACACACATCAACCAAAACCCTAATGTCACCTCGATACTCCAATGTCACCTCAAGTATCCGTGGGTATGATTATACGATATGCATCACACAATCTCAGATTCATCTATTCAACCAACACATAGAACCTCAAAGAGTGCCCCAAAGTTCTACCGTAGAATCACGACAAAAACATGTGCCAACCCCTATGCATAGGTTCATGGGCGGAACCCGCAAGTTGATCACCAAAACATACATCAAGTGAATCACGTGGTATCCCATTGTCACCACAGATACGCATGGCAAGACATACATCAAGTGTTCTCAAAACTTTAAAGACTCAATCCGATAAGATTACTTCAAAGGGGAAACTCAATTCATTACAAGAGAGAAGAGGGGGAGGAGAAACATAAGATCCAACTATAATAGCAGAGCTTGCGATACATCAAGATCGTGCCAAATCAAGAACACAAGAGAGAGAGAGAGAGAGAGATCAAACACATAGCTACTGGTACATACCCTCAGCCCCGAGGGAGAACTACTCCCTCCTCGTCATGGAGAGCACCGGGATGATGAAGATGGCCACCGGAGAAGGATTCCCCCCTCCGGCAGGGTGCTGGAACGGGTCTAGATTGGCTTTCGGTGGCTACGGAGGCTTCTGGCGGCGGAACTCCCGATCTATTGTGCTCCCGGATGTTTTTAGGGTATATGGAGATATATAGGCGGAAGAAGTACGTCAGGGGGGCCACGAGGGGCCCACGAGGGTGGAGGGCGCGCCCAGAGGGGGTGGGCGCGCCCCCTGCCTCGTGGCCTCCTCGAAGGTCCCCTGACGTGCACTCCAAGTCTTCTGGGATTCTTTCCTTCCAAAAAAGAGTTCCGTGAAGTTTCAGGTCAATTGGACTCCGTTTGATTTTCCTTTTTTTCGAAACCCTAAAATAAGGTAAAAACAGAAACTGGCACTGGGCTCTGGGTGAATAAGTTAGTCCCAAAAATGATACAAAAGTGTATAATAAAGCCCATAAACATCCTAAACAGTAGATAATATAGCATGGAGCAATCAAAAATTATAGATACGTTGGAGACGTATCATGCCCTCCTCTCTCTCACGCACATGCACCCTCATGAGTCACGACTCTCCCGAGTCCTCTCGCAGACTCGCACGTCGCACCCACCGTCTATCTGCAGGTAGACGTCACGCACATATGTGCTCTTCACACCCTACCCTCAGAACTTCTAAAAAACAAAATACGACGCGCACATTTTATTTTAGCTCACACGTCACACACTTATACTATTACTCCTGCGGCGAACGTTCTTTGGGCATAGTATATTGTACTCTCACGAAGACAAGCGGTGCACGCACGCACTAGTTCTCTCACACCCACTCACGGGTACACGTAGGAGCGCATTTTTTTGAAGCTGGTACAACAAAATCACTCCACTATATATAAAAGCGGGAGCCTTAGCGCTTGCTCTACTAGGGTTCCTCTCGTTCACTCTCTCATGCTCTCCAGATCTAAGCAACACATAGGTTTCCACACTCTCTCTCAACTCACGGCTGGTCACAAATCCGGCCGGACAACCTCGACCGGGGTAGGGGTGTAGGTGCATCGTTCACGCTGTCGTCGGCGGCGAAGGAGAGGACCAATGGCTGCCCGCGCGTCCCGATCGGCGGCCGTGCCGTTCTCTCCGAGAGAGCGCCGGCTCAGGAGGGCCTCCGACACCTTCTTCCTCCCTACGGTATTGTGGCCAAGATGCGGCCTCCCGATGCCGTCTTTGCCACATGCCGACAACCCTCAGGTATATATTCCTTCGAAACCTGCCTTGCTCTACTGCCCCAGCTCCCTTCGTGTGGATCCTTTTCTACTTCCGTCCGCTGTTCCAAAGCCACCTAGACTTCCACTATTATTAGAAGTAAAGCTAGTTCATACAGTCGACTCAAAGCGTTGGTTCAAACAGGGAAGAAAGTGGGAAAGCTGTAGCATGAATCTAGGACTTTGTTCTAAGAGGAAATGGGGGAAAGTAGTAATATCTGTCACTGTTTAAATAACCGTATTTTGTATTTGCGCAAACAGGGATGTCTATCTCCATATCGTTTCGGGATGTCTGTCTTCGTATTGTTTCTATCCGTGCAATCAAAAGCACACACCTCAGTTTTAGTACAACTGTGCAAAATGAGATGGCTATCCCTCGTTGCCGTCGTCTAACCTCCCGTCCTCAAGGTATCCCTATATTGGTAGTAACTAAGGTAGAATGACCAACGCAATCTAAAAGAAGCTGATTCGTACGTTTTACTTCCTGATTGCAATGCAGGGATGAGCGAAAACAACTGCATCCTAGTCCGGAATGTAGTTTCTACCAGTTCATCCATGGACCGAGGACTAGCTGGCACGGCTGCACGACGGTTTTTTGGACAGGTGCACGGACAAGAGGCATTGTGGTCTGCTTATTTCTGCAAATAGTGGTGCTCAAATTTAGTGGACTGCACAAGCATTTCAGCTGGTCAGTACACTGCATGGTTCAGTTCAGCATTCCAGCTGAGACCACAATTATAATTGGTTATTCTGGAGTGAGAGAACCTAACCCTGAATGGTGGCAACAAGAAAAAACCAGAGTGAACTCCAGGAAATTTAAGCCTGCCGGGAGGCCCTTTGCTCAGAGAAGCCTTGCTTGTTTTTTCCTAATCTGTAAACCTTCTCACAACTTTGTCTTTTGCTGTGAACTAGTATATGTTAGTTATGTTCTATGAATCATTGAGATGTATAAAATTGCTTAACTTATGCTTTTCAAGTTTTTTATGAAGACGAGTTTGATGTGAGTGTTCCACATGAGCGCTGGACTAGCGTGTGAACGTTTGGAATTTATTACATTGTGGCCTCAATTAAATGAATGAACCACTGTAACAAGATACATAGTTGCTTATATGTCAGACAGCAGATTGTTGATTATTAGCTGGTCGATAGCCTAGTGTTGAAGCGAGCTGAGCCAATGTGCCATGTTTTGCACAACTGCTTACAAGTGGGGTAGCACCAACAGTGTTTACAAGTACTTATGTATACGTCAGCGCACGGTTCTCGAACGTGTGCTCTATTTCATCAAAACACACACTGCTCGTATGATAAACCGTGACAACTTATGTCTTACCATGCCATATTCATGAAAAAACTAGTGAGGATGCATCTGTTTCGGCAACAATTACGATGGTTCTTAAATGATTCATGGGCACACAAAAGTAGCAGCAGTTCCCATAGACGGATTCAAAAAGAGTACTAGCCCCAGAGGGGTTGATAACAGGCAAGGTTCGGATAATTAGACACAATCCAAACTACTATTAAACACTAGCTGGGGCAACTACTTCATGCCTCGATCTAATTTGGGCTGGACACAAGACAGACCTTGCCATGAACATCATCGAGGACGTCCCGCAACAGCTCAATCTTGTGAACCTTCATGAAGACAACCTTGTGGCCTTGCCACTGAGAAACTTGTTTGTGGAGGCATGCCACGTCATCTTCCTGTGTAAGCTTGACAAGAACAGTATGCCTCACAAACGAAGGAGTAGCTTTGAACTTCTTGTGCTTAAGTACACCCTGGACAACACGCCTGACAACAGTGAGGATGGAATACAACTCTTCATTTGTATAACCGCAAATGGCTTCCAGGATCCAACAGCCTAAGAACTCTATTTTCCAAGTGTGTATATTCAGGTTGTCCGCCTCATAGCGAGTGACATGTACAACCACACAATCCTTGTCTGCATCAGGGCTCTAATTGAAACAGAAACAAATTCTGAATTACTTTTCAGTATAAGAAACACAAGTTATTTAAACCACTATGTATAGCATGGCATCGAAGCTAATAAAATTTTGCATTATTAATCACCACATACTTCCTTTTCTAAAAAAATCACCACATACTTAGATGAAAAACCACAATCGAGATCGGCAAAGAAGGAAATCACCTTGGGCAGCTCAGCGGGGGGGGGGGGACACATCCTCGAAGGGGGAAAACTGCTCCTGAAGTGCCACGGGGGCTGTAACCTCAAACGGGGCGTTAACCATCTCAGTAGTGGCCATGAGCGTACCTGGGGTCGGCTCGGTGGTTGCCTCCATCTTCTTGGAGCTCTTTGTCTCGTGGGGATCAGCCTCCCGCATGTGCTCCAATATCAGCAGATCTTTGACTGGTTCTCCTTGGTCCATCATGAAACTGACGAATACTAGGAGACCACTGAAAGGAAAACACAATCGCAATGACACTTAAACAAAAAAGAGAGTGAGGATCGGTTACTGCTTTGCAAAAGTTCTTTTTTTCTCTGAACGAAAATATACCAACATCACGGATCCGCTTACCTTCCCTTCGTTCGGAGAGAAGAATAGTGGCAGATGCGAGTGTTGCCTTTCTTGAAGACGGTGAGGGAGAAGGGGATTCAGCAAAGAGTGAAATGATGGTTGCTTCGTCCGTCAAACTTAGACTGCGGGGAGGTGGGGTTTTGTGATACGACGGCTCGTTACTACCGCGCTACGACTGGGGTGACTCTCCGCCTGCATACTGCCTTCTAATTTGGTGGATGGCATTTGGGCCCACGCGCTGCATGGCCCGCATGTCGGTGAACAAAAGTATAACGGCATTCAGTAGAGGGAGATGTTTTAATGACCTAGGAGGAGCCAGAAGCGGTAGAGTGTCTCCACTGTACTAGTAGTAATTGTTTTTCTGGGTAGCTGTGGCGTGTATCCACTGTACTAGTAGTAATTGTTTCTCTGGGCCCAAGACAAAACAGCCCATCCACACTAGTAAATAGTAAAATCAATTCAAAAGCCCATATATTTACTGAATTGACGGATGGGTATGTCGAAGAGCAAAAAAAGGAGTTTCAGGTGGGCAAAAGAGCTTCTGAACGTGTCGGGCTTCTATTTACAACATATTGTGGTCATAATCCAGTAAATTTTATGACCCAGGATGTTCATTCTATGGATCTGACCGATCCATTTGACTGTGACTGCCGAAAACAGTGCTGGAGTTAGATGTTGTTGCCCTTTTCAATATGTTTTTTTTCTAAACCTAATGAACAATTAACCCTCGTGCTTTTGTACAGTTTGTAAGCTGGAGTTAGATGTTCCTGCCATTTTCAACTCAGCTGTGACTGTCATATTTTCTTTGAAACAAGGCAAATGGCTTGCCATTCATTTAATTTAGAGTGAAATATTGTAACAAATCCCAACCAAGGGAAATAACATCACTCTCGCCAGCTGCTTGAGCTCACTGGACATCTGGGGCTCACGCCATTGTCAACGTAGTCAATAAATGAGAGAATTACACTACGAGCGGCTGACACTAGGGACCCAGCAAGTCGCACAGTTTTTTTGAGGAACAAGCAGTTGTTATTTATACTAGTTTTAGTGACGGATCAGGGTAACAACGGGGTTGTGCGGGGGCTGTGGCCCGTCTAGCCAGGGTTTTATTTATGTTTACCACATCATGAGCCCAGTTGTGTTTTTTTCTTGCTAAAAATGGCTAGCCCAGTTCTATTTTTTAAGAAATACCCAAACAAGGCCTACTTGCTTTATCGGCCCTGCTGGGTGATGACCCACAAGTATAGGGGATCGCAACAGCTTTCGAGGGTAGAGTATTCAACGCAAATTTATTGATTCGACATAAGGGGAGCCAAAGAATATACTCAAGTATTAGCAGCTGAGTTGTCAATTCAACCGCACCTGGAAACTTAGTATCTGCAGCAAAGTGTTTAGTAGCAAAATAATATGATAGTGATGGTAACGGTAACAAAAGAGTAATGAAAGCAAAGTAATGTTTTTGGTATTTTGTAGTGATTGTAACGGGAAAGTAAATAAGAGTAAACCAGTATATGGAAAGCTCGTAGGCATCGGATCAGTAATGGATAATTTATGCCGGATGTGGTTCGTCATGTAACAGTCATAACATAGGGTGACACAGAACTAGCTCCAATTCATCAATGTAATGTAGGCATGTATTCCGAATATAGTCATACGTGCTTATGGAAAAGAACTTGAATGACATCTTTTGTCCTACCCTCCCGTGGCAGCGGGGTCCTAATGGAAACTAAGGGATATTAAGGCCTCCTTTTAATAGAGAACCAGAACAAAGCATTAGCACATAGTGAATACATGAACTCCTCAAACTACGGTCATCACCGGTAAGTATCCCGGTTATTGTCACTTCGGGGTTAACGGATCATAACACATAATAGGTGACTATAGACTTGCAAGATAGGATCAAGAACACTCATATATTGATGAAAACATAATAGGTTCAGACCTGAAATCATGGCACTCGGGCCCTAGTGACAAGCATTAAGCATAGCAAAGTCATAGCAACATCAATCTCAGAACATAGTGGATACTAGGGATCAAACACTAACAAAACTAACTCGATTACATGATAAATCTCATCCAACCCATCATCGTCCAGCAAGCCTACGATGGAATTACTCACGCACGGCGGTGAGCATCATGAAATTGGTGATGGAGGATGGTTGATGATGACGACGGGGACGGATTCCCCTCTCCGGAGCCCGAACGGACTCCAGATCAGCCCTCCCGAGAGGTTTTAGAGCTTGGCGGCGGCTCCGTATCGTAAAACGTGATGATTTCTTCTCCCTTATTTTTTCTCCCCGAAAGTAGATATATAGAGTTGGAGTTGGAGTCGGGAGGTCTCCAAGGGGCCAACGAGGGAGGGGGCGTGCCCTAGGGGGGGCGCCCCCCACCCTTGTGGAAAGGGTGTGGGCCCCCTGGTCTTCATCTTTGGCAAGGATTTTTTATTATTTATTGTAAGATATTCCGTGGAGTTTCAGGTCATTCCGAGAACTTTTGTTTTCTGCACATAAAACAACATCATGACAGTTCTGCTCAAAACAGCGTCAATCCGGGTTAGTTCCATTCAAATCATACAAGTTAGAATCCAAAACAAGGGCAAAAGTGTTTGGAAAAGTAGATACGACTGTGACGCCCCCAATTTGACCGTACACTAATCATACACGCAAATGTGTACGATCAAGATCAAGGACTCATGGGACGATATCACAACACAACTCTAGACACAAATTAAAATAATACAAGCATTATATTACAAGCCAGGGGCCTCAAGGGCTCGAATACATAAGCTCGAAAAACACAAGAGTCATCGGAAGCAACAATATCTGAGTACAGACATGAGTTAGACAAGTTTGCCTTAAGAAGGCTAGCACAAAAGCAACAACGATCAAAAAGGCAAGGCCTCCTGCCTGGGAGCCTCCTAACTACTCCTAGTCGTCTGCGGTCTTCACGTAGTAGTAGGCATCCTCCGGGTAGTAGTAGTCATCGGTGGTGTCGTCTGGCTCCTGTGATCCGTCATCTGGTCGCAACAAACGGGTATGGGGGAAAAAGAAGTAGCAAAGCAACCGTGAGTACTCATCCAAAGTACTCGCAAGACTTACATCATATCTAAACTAAGTATGCATCTGTATCAAAGGAATGGGCTATATCTATGGACTAAACTGCAGAATGCCAGAAGGGAAGGGGAAAGCCTAGCCTATCGAAGACTAGCATCTTCTGGAAACCACCATCTTGCAGCAACGGGAGGGGGTAGAGTAGCATAAAGTAAAGTAATAGAAGTGTTATCAACCTCGGCCAGAGATCCTTCCTCGACTCCCTGCGAGAAAGCAATCCCAAAGCCATACTATCCAAGTGTCAACACATTCCAAAACTCATCACCATCCAGTTCTCATCACAAGTATCCAGTTCTAGTTGTATTGATCGGGATACAACTCCAAGTGTCCGTTACCGTAGGACAGGCTATCGATAAATGTTTTCTTCCCTGCAGGGGTGCACCAACTTACCCACCATGCTCGATTAACTCCGGCCGGACACACTTTCCTGGGACATGCCCGGCCTCGGCCAAACAATACGCCGCAACCCGACCTAGGCTTAATAGAGAGGCCAGCACGCCGGACTAAACCTATGCCCCCAGGGGTCATGGGCCATCTCCACGGGAACTCCTGCACGTTGCGAACGCGGCCGGTGAGCAGACCTAGCTACCTCCTTCAACAAGGTAGGTGCTTTCCGGTCCAACCCGGCGCACGCCGCTCAGTCGCTGACGTCTATTAAGCTTCGGCTGATGTATACGACGCAGAACGCCCATACTATGCCCACGTGATGGTTAGTGCTATCAGGCCAGAGGCCCCTCGGATCAAATATCCAAAACATAGTGGATTAGGAACGCGCGGTAACGAGCAGAGACTCACGATCGTTGTGACCCCGTCGCCCCGTCTCGAGTACTTGCGGCAAGGGCTAAGAATGCCCGGCCACGCCTCGTAAGTGTCTCGTGGGCACCTTCCAGGTCAACCCAACTCCACATCACTCGCTAATTAAGCTCACGCGGGTACCCCTCAGGGTCGACCCGTCTTTAGTAACATGGCTCAGTGTAAAGTCATAGTAACCATAGTAACTGTGTGTCTAACACCAAGGGGAAAACCCGAGGAATCACCCCCGGTGAATCCCACTCGATGTTATCATCAAGGTGAACGCAAGAGGATCCACCCTCGAGGTTCACACTTGAGGGGTTGCACGACAGAGCGGTAACAGAAGTGGTTAAGGAGGAAATCACCCTCGATGACCTCGACCGTATAGCTACACTACGGAGATCTCATCAGGAGTGATGTAAGAGGTTCCACCCTCGGCACTCGATGGTAACTCTGCAGAGTCGTACAACTAGGGGGGGGTGATGTGCGGTGTCGGGGCCTGGACGTCGATCACGTTGATCGAGTTATCAAACATAAAGCGAGGCAACTGGGACAAGGTGTGGGTCACTGATGGATCACTAACCAACCTATACTAAGCAGTTTAGGATAAGCAGGTAAGGTATGAAAGCAGGTAACAACAACAGGCTATGCATCAGAGTAGGATCATACAGAAAGCAGTAGCAGTTCTAATGCAAGCATGAGAGGGAAAGAAATGGGCGATATCGGAATGCTCAAGGGGGGGTTTGCTTGCCTGGTTGCTCGAGCGAGAAGAAGGGGTCGTCGTCGACGTAGTCGATCACAGGGGCATCATCGGTCTCGGTGTCTACCGGAGAAGAGGGGGGGACAATAAATACGGGGCAAACAAGCATCACAAAATATCACAAGGTAAAACACGGTGCCAGGGGTGACCTAACGCAGTACTAGGCGATACTGGCGAAGGAGGGAAACATCCGGGAAAGTTTTCCCAGAGTTAGGCATTTTCGGACAGATGTAACGAAGGGGGGCGGTTGTAGGTTTGCTATGCTAGGGACATGTGGCGGACGAACGGGTTGCATAATCGGGTTCGTCTCGTCATTCTGATCAACTTTCATGTACAAAGTTTTTCGATCCGAGCTACGGTTAATTTTAAATTAATTTATTACAGTTTTAAACAATTTCTGGAATTCTATTAATTCAAAAAAAACTGGAATTTGCCATGGGTACACAGAGTATAACCGGCCAAGGTGTATGACAAGTGGGGCCAGTCAAAGTCAACATAGTTGATGTTGACTTGGTCAAAAGTGAACAGTGCGGGAGGGTCTCATACGTCATTGACTTAGACATTTTTTATAAAACTGATTTTATTTAAACTAACTGTAGATCCACGTGTCACCGGCTATTAGACTAACTTAGCACTAACTTTTATTCTAAACTAAACTAGTCCTAATTAACACAAGGGCCGGCCACAGACGGCCGGGGGCCCTGGCCAAGTCGGCCACACACACACACAAGCACGCAACACACAATGCTAGGAGTCAATTCTGTTGTTTTGTTAATAGAAGATAGCATTTTTTTTGATTTTTTAAGATTTAATCCATGCATCGAAAGGATTTGGTCCAATGGGATAAAATAAAGTTTGTCAAGTATACATTCTCCTCATATTTTTCTTAGCCTTTTTGACAGTTGTTTAACCACTGATTAGGGACAGTTTAGAGGGTTAGTCATTGCGGAAAAACAAAAGCTAGCTAGTAGCATCTACAGTAGCAATCAACAGCAGCAACATAACTTCAGCAGAGTAGCGGCAACAGAGTAGCAGTAGCAACTAGCGACAGTGGCAGTATTAAGAAGAAGCAGCGGCTGGGATTAGGAGCAGTAGCAGGGAGTAGCATCAGCGGCGGCACGAGCAGCAGCAAAGCAGTCCGCGCGCGCATCAAGCGGGGAGGAGCAGCCGAACGCAGTAGCATCGCAAGCAGCAGGCACGCGGGCGTGGGCGCACGCGCACGCGCAGCTGGCGCGCGGGCGGGGAGCGACTAGCGCGAGCGGGCAGGTCCTGGGTGCGGCCGGTGCACGCGCCGACAGCGCAGGGGCGAGGCCAGGAAGCCGGAGGCGCGCGAGAATGCGGCCACGGGCGCGGCGGCCGCGAGCTCGCCCGGAGCTCGGGCACGGTGATGCAACGGCCTACGACGAAGGATTCGACGGTGGGAAAGGGGGAATCGGTGTATGGGCTCACATTGGTACGGCTGGGGAGGTTAGTGAGGTCGGGGGAGCACCGGAGGCGGCGAATTGAGCGGCGAGGTCCGGCGGGGCAGAGGTTGAAGACGGCGTCGACGAGCTTGATGTGGAGGCGCTGGGCTCCAGCGGGCGGCCTCGGGCGACGGAGACGACCGTGGTGGAGCCCCTGGTCACCTTGGCGCGGCTCCGGGTGGATGCGGTGGGCGACAACGACAGTGGCACGACGATGTCAGTGGCGGACGAGCTCGAGATTGAGCGAGAGGGCGAGAGGCGAGGGGGAAAGTGTCCTAGGGTTTCCAGCGAGAGGGAGGCGGGTCCCTTGTAGGCAAGGGGGGAGGCTGTGGATGGCCTCCATGCAAGGCACGGTGCGTCCATGGCCTGCCGATGGGTGCCACGACCCCCCTGCCTCCCTGTAGCAGGAGGTTGGGGATGGCAGGGGTGGGCTGGACCTATTTTTGCTGCTAGCTAGGCCAAGGCCCAGTGGGACAGGGGTGGACTGTAGGTTTAGGTCCATAGGGAAAAGAGGGGGGCTTTTCTCCCTTTTTTATAAAAGTGCTAGTGTTTCCTATTTAGTTTAGATAGTAATTGATTATTGTCGGAGCTCAAACTATGCACAAAAATGCTATGCAATATTCTAGGGCTGCACAAAAGTTTTCGAGGCATTTGTAAAGGTTGAGAAGATTTGATTAATTGAAAAGGCCAATTTAAAAGCCTTTGGACCACTTATTGAAATCCTAGGAAATAATTTTGAGTCAATTTAAGTTGGATTCAACTTGACAAATGTTAGGAGAATTTATAGAAAATTGTGAACATATTAGCTTTATTGTTTATAGAATTATGATTTGACTTGGCCATAGAATTTGGATGAGTTCGGTCTGAAGCAAAGTGAGGATTATTAAAATAATTATGATGACATAGCATCATTAGGCATGAGATTACTGTAGCATGACACTGGGGGTGTTACAACGACGGAGACGTATCACTGGGCTGCAAATCTTTCAAGACGAGGAGAGTTTCAATGGTTTGCCCAGAAATGGGCTGTACATTTTTAAAACACATCAAACTGGGAATTAGTTTCAATTTTTTTCATTACAAGATCTTAAATTCCATTGATTTTTATGCGTGAACAATTATTTGGATTTTATATTTATATAAATTATTTTTCAAAATAGTTTGAGTGTGAATCGATATTTCTGGATTAAAAACAGTTGATCGCACCGAAATATGCAAAATTTTGTATACATTTTAACCGTGGCCACAATATGGGGTGTAATGCTAACAAAAAGAAGATGGGCTCCAAAAAATTCTTAAGAATTAGCAAATGGGATGTACATTATTAGAAATAATGGTAGATGGGTTGTATGCTATTTTCCACAGATTTGAGGCTGACTTGTGCGCCTACTACAGGTTGACGCGTATGCTTTCATAAAAAAAGGTTGACGCACACGCAATGCCCTGTCAACTTAGTCAACACACGAGAGCAGTGACTGTTGGATGTCCATACAACGGCCGTCGTGCTTCGTTAATCTCTTCTCTTCATGCTCCAGCCGCTCAACCAAGCGCCGGCGGGACTGCCTGCTCCCTCCTCCCGCGGCCGGCTATGCTGCCGCTTAGGCCTCATGGCCCCACCGTACTCCCATCGCTGGCCTAGCCATCCCTTTACTCACCCACACATGTTGTTATTCTCCGGCAACGGCAGACGAACCAGTAAACCCTCGTACTCCTCCGCGTGGGAAATAACTACTGAGTATTCACTGGCTCCGTGTCGTTCCCTTCCTAGGCCTCGCCGTCGTCCACCGCCCTGGTGCTCTCGGCGCGGCCTGGTCAACGTGGTCAATGAATGATATCCATTGGAAGTGGAATGTACGTGGAGAGGCTGACAGCTGGGTCCACGGCCGCACGCAAGGAAATGCCTCCTTATTACGCGCAAAATAATGATTCCTCCACCTGACAGCTAGGACCCACAGGAGGGGCCTCTGTATTTCGTGAAAAAAACGTTCCCCCCGCTGACAGGTCGGACCCACCAGTTACATCTTCGCACGCAAGGAAGTGCCTCCTTATTACGCCCAAAAAAAATGAATACCCCCTGCTTGCTGGGACCCATCATATTGTTGGGCTGACTTGTGGGCCTACTAAGTTGACGGGGACGAAGGGCTTTGTCAACTTAGTCAATACTCCAGTGACCGTATGATGTCCATCCAACGGTCATAGTGCTTTTTCAACCTCTGGTCTTCTTGCTCCAGCCGCCCAAAGCAGGGCCAGTCGTGCCGTCTGCTCCTGCCTCCCGTGGCCGGCTGTGCTACCGCAGAGGCCTCACCGCCCCCATACTACTCCCACCACTGGCCAGGCCATCCCTCCACTCACCCACACCCCCTGTTATTCTGCGGCGACGGCAGCCTCACACCGCAGCCAAACCAGTGAACGCTCGTACTCCTTTCCGCGTGGGCATCCACTGCCACGTCTTGCCCGGCTCCGCGTCGTCCCCTTCCTAGGCCTCGCCGTCGTCCACCGTTGTGGTGCTCTCGGCGCGGCGTGTTCAATGTGGTCAACGACCGACTTCCATCGGAAGAGTACTGTACGTGCAGAGGCTGACAGTTGGGTCCACGACAGTCGCAAGGAAGTGCCTCCTTATTACACGGAAAATAATTATTCCTCCACCTGATAGCGGGGACCCACCGGACGGGCCGCCAGTATTTTGCGAAAGAAATCGTTTCCCCCTGATTGCTGGGACCCACTGGACGGGCCACCGTATTTCGCGAAAAAACGTTCTCCCCGCTGTCAGCTTGGACCCACCGTAAGTGCCTCCTTATTACGCACAAAAAAATGAATACTCGCCCGGCTAGCTGGGACCCACCTTGGTAGGAGGCTGACTTGTGGGCCTACTAAGTTGACGGGGACGAAGGACTTTGTCAACTTAGTCAATATGAACGATTCTAGCTCCAGTGACCGTACGATGTCCATCCAACGGCCATAGTGCTTCTTCAACCGCTGGTCTTCTTGCTCTAGCCGCCCAAAGCAGCGCCGGTCGTGCCGCATGCTCCTACCTCCCATGGCCGATTTTGCTGCCGCAGAGGCCTCACTGCCCCCTACTATTCCCACCGCTGGCCAAGCCCTGCGGCGACGGCAGCCTCACACCGCAGCCAAACCAGTGAACCCTCGTACTCCTCTCCCCGCAGGCTTCCACTGCCGTGTCTTCCCCGGCTCCGCGTCGTCCCCTTCCTAGGCCTCGCCGTCGTCCACCGCCGTGGTGCTCTCCGCGCGGCGTGGTCAACATGGTCAAGGAACGACTTCCATCAGAAGAGTATTGTACGTGGAGAGGCTGACAGCTGGGTCCATGGCCACAACCCAGTTTTTTTGTGATTTGCCAAGTAAGTCGCTATGTCAGGCCTGTTGGGCTGCAAATCTTTCAAGACGAGGAGAGCTTTCATTCGGCTGGCCGAGAAAATGGCCCATCAGTAATGAGAAATGGATTGTACATTTTTAAAACACATCAAACCGGCAATTAGTTTCAAATATCTTTTTTTTCATTTCAAGATTTTAAATTACATTAATTTTTATGCGTGGAGAATTTGTTGGATTTTATATTGATATACATTTATTTTTAAAATCAGTTTGAATGTGAGTCGAAATTTCGGGATTAAAAACAGTTCGGACCGCACCGAAATATGCAAAATTTTGAATAATTTTTTAACCGTGGCCACAATATGGGCTATAATGCTAACAAAAAGAATATGGGCTCCAAAAAACATAAGAATTAGCAAATGGGCTGTAAATTATTAGAAATAATGGCAGATGGGATGTATGCTGTTTTCCACAGATTTGAGGCTTTCCTAAAAAAAGGTTGACGCACAAGCACTGAATGTTGGATGTCCATCCAACGGCCGTCATGCTTTTTCAATCTCTGCTCTTCCTGCTCCAGCCGCTCAAACAAGCGCCGGCGGGACTGCCTGCTCCCTCCTCCCCACGGCCGGCTGTGCTGCCGCGCAGGCCTCACCGCCCCACCGTACTCCCATCGCTGACCTAGCCATCCCTCTACTCACCCACACCTGCTGTTATTCTCCGGGGATGGCAGACGAACCAGTAAACCCTCGTACAGTCGTACACCCCTCCGCGTGGGAAACAACTGCCGAGTCTTCCCTGCCTCTGTGTCGTCCCCTTCCTAGGCCTCGCCGTTGTCCACCGCCGTGGTGCTCTCGGCACGGCGTGGTCAATGTGGTCAACGACTGACTTCCATCGGAAGAGTACTGTGCGTGGAGACGCTGACAGCTGGGTCCACGGCCACAGCAAGGAAGTGCCTCCTTATTACGGGCAAAATAATTATTCCTCCGCCTGACAGCGGGGACCCACCGGACGGGCCACTGTATTTTGTGAAAAAAACGTTTCTCCCCTAACTGCTAGGACCCACCAGCTACACCTTCGCACGCAAGGAAGTGCGTCCGGGCAAAAAAACAAAACGATTCCCCCCCTGACTGCTGGGATCCACTAGCTACATCTTCGCACGCAAGGAAGTGCCTGACAGTCAGGACCCACCTGGTCGAAGCGTACGTAGCGTTGTCATTCTGGTCGCGAACGTGTACGTACATATATAATGGTCGATGTAGAGGCGCGCACGTGTCGTAGTAGAGGCGCGTACGTGTCGTAGTAGAGGCGCGCACGTAGCATGTACACGTACGTACAGCGGCCAGGGTGCAAGAAAGAAAATACGGCCAGTACGTACATACGGGCAGGGTCTCGAACGCCTACTCGCGCATACGTACGGCCAGGGCTCGTTGACATGGCTGGGTCGGAACGGAGAAACAGCGTCGTCGTCGTGTTCATGGGGAGGCAACGGAATGCGTCGTGTTCATGGGGAGGCCACAGAATTCATCGTGTTCATCAGGAGGCAACGAAACACATGGGAGCTAACTGGCTGGGTCGAAACGGAATGCGTGGTCGTGTTCATCGGGAGGGCTTGGACGGAACAGGCGACGGAAACCAGGCCTGGCGTACCGCAGAACGGAGGAAACAGTCTTGTGTTCGACCGGCCATGTTCGAAACGGGATCCTGTTCATCGGGAGGGGTCTGGCGTACAGCAAAACGGAGGAAACGGACCTCCTACGGTCGAAACGGGGGTCCTGTTGATCGGGAGGGGTGTGGCGTACCGCAAAACGGAGGAAACGGACCTCCTACGATCGAAATGGGGGTCCTGTTGATCGGGAGGGGTGTGGCGTACCGCAAAACGGACAAAACGGACCTCCTACGGTCGAAACGGGGGTCCTGTTGATCGGGAGGGGTGTGGCATACTGCAAAACGGGACTCCATGGGATACTGTTCATCTCCACCGTCGACCTCCTCCAGCCTCCACGGGCTCCTGTTCATCCAGCCTCCACCGCACGCTACTCCACCGGCTACTGTTCAACCACCCCTCCACCGTCTACTGTTCATCCAGTCCCCCACACCATAGGGTCCTGTTCAACCACCCCTCCACGGGCACCCCTCCACCGTCTACTGTTCATCCAGCCCTCCACCACACCACGGGGTCCTGTTCATCCAAAGGCAACGCCACCGCTCACTGTTCATACACCCCCCCATGCAACGCTCACTGTTCATCTTAGAGGCAGCATCGATCGGCTTCAGTTAGCAGCGGTAGCGAAGGAATCGCTCGATCGGGTTTAGTTAACAGCCATCGATCGATCGTCCGGGTTCAGTAACACGTAGCCTGCAGTGCAATCGCTCGGGTTCAGTTAGAGCCCAACGCCTCGCTCGGGTTCAGTTAGAGCCAACGCCTCGCACACACACGCGTACGTGTACGAGAGAAATGCGCATCGCTCGGTCCCCGACCTCCCACCGTAACTGGGAACTCCCCGAAATTTTCCTCCCCCTCGCTTCTACCACGGTTTTTTCCGTCATGGACGGCCCAAAGAATGTCATGCAGCTGCGACTCCGGCCCGCCCAGGACGAAAAGCCCATTTTCTGTCATGATTTTTTGTCATAGAAGTAGGATCCCACCACATCTATGATGATACCGGGTTTTGTCACAATTATCGTCATAGAAGTGTCATATGTGTGACAGAAAAAAATTTCGTTCGGCCCAAAATGTCACGGACGTGTATTTTTTTGTAGTGAAGATCCTTTCAAGGAAGATGTTAGGTGGGACGGTGTCGCGCTTAGCGCCGATGCGAGCAAGGACGTCCGCCGCCTGGTTACTTTCGCGGGCGATGTGATGAAATTGGGGTCCCTCGAACCGAGCCGACATCTTCAAAACGGCATTGCAATGAGCTGCCATCTTTGGATCTTTCGCATCAAAGTTTCCATTGATTTGGGATATTGCGAGGTTTGAGTCCCCGCGCACCTCCAGGCATTGTATGCCCATTGATACGGCCATCCGGAGGCCATGTAGCAAGGCCTCGTATTCGGCTGCGTTGTTGGAGTCTGTGTATAACATTTGGAGTACGTACTGGACGATGTCTCCTGTGGGAGACGTTAATGCGACGCCCGCCCCTAGCCCTGCCAACATCTTGGAGCCGTCAAAATGCATCACCCAGTTGGAATACATGTCGTACTCTTTAGGGAGTTCGGCTTCTGTCCATTCGGCGACGAAGTCGGCCAGTACCTGGGATTTGATGGCTCTACGTGGTTTGTATGTGATATGAAATGGCAGGAGCTCAATGTCCCATTTGGCAATCTGGCCCGTTGCATCCCGGTTGTTAATTATATGATTGAGGGGCACTTCGGAGGCCACCGTGATAGAGTACTCCTGAAAGTAGTGTCGCAATTTTCGGGATGCCATCAAGACTGCATATGCTATTTTTTGATAATGAGGGTATCGGGATTTGCATGGTGTGAGGACGGTGGATACGTAGTATACCGACTTCTGGAGCGGGAATTTTTGTCCGTCCTATTCTCGTTCGACGACGAGTACGGCACACACCACCTGGTGTGTTGCTGATATGTATAAGAGCATTGGCTCGCCGGCGTTTGGCGCAGCCAGGATTGGGTTGCTCGCCAGAAGGGCTTTTATTTCTTCCAGTCCAGCCATCGCCGCGTCTGTCCACTCGAAGTTGTCGATGCACCGTAGAAGGCGATAAAGCGGCAGCGCCTTTTCTCCCAACCTGGAGATGAAGTGGCTTAAAGCTTCCACGCACCCAGCGAGTTTTTGGACCTGCTTGAGTTCGGTCGGCGTGGCCAGTTGTGACAGAGCTCGGATTTTGGCTGGATTTGCTTCAATTCCTCTATTGGAAACGATGAAGCCCAATAGTTTACCGGCGGGGACGCCGAAGATGCACTTTTCCAGGTTAAGCTTGATGTCGTATGTGCGGAGGTTGTAGAATGTGAGACGCAAGTCGTCTATTAGTGTTTCGATGTATCTGGTTTTGATGACGACGTCGTCCACATAGGCCTCCACTGTTTTGCCGATTTGTTTCTCGAGGCATGTTTGGATCATGCGCTGGTAGGTGGCGCCGGCGTTCTTGATCCCGAAAGGCATGGCGTTGAAGCAAAACGGGCCGTATGGTGTAATGAATGCTGTTGCGGCTTGATCGGACTCCTTCATTTTGATTTGATGGTATCCGGAATACGCATCAAGGAAGCATAGCGAGTCGTGACCTACGGTGGCGTCAATGATTTGATCAATGCGGGGAAGAAGGAAGGGATCCTTAGGGCAGGCCTTGTTAAGGTCTTCGAAATCGACGCATAGGCGCCAGGATTTATCCTTCTTTGGTACCATTACCAAGTTTGCCAGCCAATCCGGATGCTTAATGCCTTTGATGAATCCGGCCTCGATGAGTTTGGCTAGCTCCTCCCCCATAGCTTGTTGTTTGGGTTCGGAAAAGCTCCGCGGAGCTTGCTTGACCGGCTTATATCCCTTTAGTATGTTGAGGCTATGTTCGGCCAACTCGCGCGGGATTCCTGGCATATCGGAAGGATGCCAGGAGAATATATCCCAGTTTTCGCGCAGGAAGTCTCGTAGTGCGGCGTCGACTGCAGGGCTGAGTTGTGCTCCAATAGACGCTGTCTTCTTTGGGTCTGTTGGATGGACCTGAAATTTGAATATTTCTTCTGCTGGCTTGAAGGAAGTGGATTTGGGTCGTTTATCCAGGATCACATCGTCCTTATCCACGGTGGAGTGTAGTGCGCTTAGTTCTTCGGCCGCAAGGGCCTCAGCCAGTGCCTCAAGGGCCAAGGATGTGGTTTTATTCTCGGCACGGAGGGCTATGTCCGGGTCGCTGACGAGGGTGATTATTCCATTAGGCCCAGGCATTTTTAGCTTCATATACCCATAATGAGGTATGGCTTGAAAGCGCGTGAAGGCCTCTCGCCCTAACAGGGCGTGGTACCCGCTGTTGAAAGGGGCCACCTGGAAAGTTATTTCTTTGGACGATAATTCTTCGGCATGCCGAACAACACATTAAGTGTAGTTTTTCCTACACATCGAGCTTCCTGGCTGGGAATTATACCTCGAAAGGTTGTGCTGCTTTTCTCGATGCGGCTCCTATCTATTTCCATCTTGTGGAGCGTGTCCTCGTAAATGAGGTTTAGTCCGCTGCCGCCGTCCATGAGGACTTTTGTAAGTCAAAAGCCATCCATGATGGGACTGAGGACTAGGGCAGCTGGGGCTCGGATTGTTCTATATTTAGGTTCGTCACTGGCGTTGAAGGTTATGGCCGTGTCGTTCCAGGGGTCAATTGCAGCGACCTGGCAAACTTCAGCGAGATCGCGCACGGCCCTTTTACGCTTGTTGTTTGAAGAGAATGTCTTGAAGACTACCAATACTCTATTGTCGTCGTTTGTTGGAGGGTGTTGTTCTGGGGTGTCCTTGGTAAGGATGTCCTCGCCGATTTTGGCTACCTGCTGGAGTATCTGATACGTCTCCGTCGTATCTACTTTTGCAAACACTTTTTCCCTTGTTTTGGACTCTAACTTGCATGATTTGAATGAAACTAACCCGGACTGACGCTGTTTTCAGCAGAATTGCCATGGTGTTATTTATGTGCAGAACCAAAAGTTCTCGGAATGACCTGAAACTTCACGGAACATCTATTCGGAAATAATAAAAAATCCTTGCAAAAGATGAAGAACAGGGGGCCAACCACGTGTCCACGAGGGTGGGGGCGCGCCCCCTACCTCGTGCCCCCCCCCCCCGGAGCTCCTCCAACCTCAACTCCAACTCTATATATTTGGTTTTGGAGAGAAAAAAATCAGGGAGAAGAATTCATCGTGTTTTACGATACGGAGCCGCCGCCAAGCCCTAAAACCTCTCGGGAGGGCTGATCTGGAGTCCATTCGGGGCTCCGGAGAGGGGAATCCGTCGCCATCGTCATCATCAACCATCCTCCATCACCAATTTCATGATGCTCACCGCCGTTAGTGAGTAATTCCATCGTACGCTTGCTGGACGGTGATGGGTTGGATGAGATCTATCATGTAATCGAGTTAGTTTTGTTAGGGTTTGATCCCTAGTATCCACTATGTTCTGAGATTGATTGTTCTATGACTTTTCTATGCTTAATGCTTGTCACTAGGGCCCGAGTGCCATGATTTCAGATCTGAACCTATTATGTTTTCATCAATATATGAGAGTTCTTGATCCTATCTTGCAAGTCTGTAGTCACCTATTATGTGTTATGATCCGTTAACCCCGAAGTGACAATAATCGGGATACTTACCGGTGATGACCATAGTTTGAGGAGTTCATGTATTCACTATGTGCTAATGCTTTGTTCCGATACTCTATTAAAAGGAGGCTTTAATATCCCTTAGTTTCCATTAGGACCTCGCTGCCACGGGAGGGTAGGACAAAAGATGTCATGCAAGTTCTTTTCCATAAGCACGTATGACTATATTCGGAATACATGCCTACATTACATTGATGAATTGGAGCTAGTTCTATGTCACCCTATGTTATGATTGTTACATGATAAACCGCATCCAGCATAATTCTCCATCACCGATCCATTACCTACGAGCTTTCCATATATTGTTCTTCGCTTACTTACTTTTCTGTTGCTATTTCTATCATCATTACAAAATACCAAAAACATTGCTTTTGCTACTGTTACCTTTTGCTACCGTTACCACTACTATCATATTACTTTGCTACTAAATACTTTGCTGCAGATATTAAGTTTCCAGGTGTGGTTGAATTGACAACTCAGCTGCGAATACTTGAGAATATTCTTTGGCTCCCCTTGTGTCAAATAAATAAATTTGGGTTGAATATTGTACCCTCGAAAACTATTGCGATCCCCTATACTTGTGGGTTATCAAGATTTCTGGCGCCGTTGCCAGGGAGCATATCTCTATTCTTTGAGTTACTTGGGATTTATATCTTCTTATCATTATGAAGAACTTGAGAGATCCAAAAACCAATATTTATCCCTCAACTACGAGGGGAGGTGGTGAGCTTGATGCTCGGAATAAAATAATAAGAATAAGCTTCTTGTAAAAAGAAAACCACAGGTATTGTGGGGTATGTACATTTGAGGATGTCTACCCCTCAGGTGTGCGGTTTATCCAAACACAAGCTATAAGTCATATGGAAACGAAAAGAGGAAAATGGTAAAAGAGATAAAAGAAGGAACGAGAAAAAGGTATATGTGCGGACTTAGGCGTTGAATCTTCGGAGCCTTGCAGCGTTCCATGGGTTTGGCTCCAAGCGATTGTCCGAAGCATTGCGAAGACGATAGGCTCCTCCAGTGAGAACTTCATCTATAATGAAGGGACCCTCCCATTTGGGCTTGAGCTTGTCCTTTTTCTTTTCTGGTAGGCGTAAAACGAGTTCACTGACATTGTAGGTGATGACCCACAAGTATAGGGGATCGAAACAGCTTTCGAGGGTAGAGTATTCAACCCAAATTTATGAAGGAAATATGCCCTAGAGGCAATAATAAAGTTATGATTTATTTCCTTATATCATGATAAATGTTTATTATTCATCCTAGAATTGTATTAACCGGAAACATAATACATGTGTGAATACATAGACAAACAGAGTGTCACTAGTATGCCTCTACTTGACTAGCTCGTTAATCAAAGATGGTTATGTTTCCTAACCATGGACAAAGAGTTGTTATTTGATTAACGGGATCACATCATTAGGTGAATGATCTGATTGACATGACCCATTCCATTAGCTTAGCACCCGATCATTTAGTATGTTGCTATTGCTTTCTTCATGACTTATACATGTTCCTATGACTTATGAGATTATGCAACTCCCGTTTGCCGGAGGAACACTTTGTGTGCTACCAAACGTCACAACGTAACTGGGTGATTATAAAGGTTCTCTACAGGTGTCTCCAAAGGTAGATGTTGGGTTGGCGTATTTCGAGATTAGGATTTGTCACTCCGATTGTCGGAGAGGTATCTCTGCCCCTCTCGGTAATGCACATCACATAAGCCTTGCAAGCATTGCAACTAATGAGTTAGTTGCGAGATGATGTATTACGGAACGAGTAAAGAGACTTGCCGGTAACGAGATTGAACTAGGTATTGAGACACCGACGATCGAATCTCGGGCAAGTAACATACCGATGACAAAGGGAACAACGTATGTTGTTATGCGGTCTGACCGATAAAGATCTTCGTAAAATATGTAGGAGCCAATATGAGCATCCAGGTTCCGCTATTGGTTATTGACCGGAGACGTGTCTCGGTCATGTCTACATTGTTCTCGAACCCGTAGGGTCCGCACGCTTAAGGTTACGATGACAGTTATATTATGAGTTTATGTATTTTGATGTACAGAAGGTTGATCGGAGTCGGAATGAACTTATCGTGCACTGGTTCGGAAAGTCCCTCCCAGAATGTTGATCAGAATGGACATGCGAGGAGAACGCTACTCGAACACTTAGTCTCGAATATGTCGAGACATAAAAGACGATTACTATATGAACCATTTTCATGATCAATTGTTTTATCCGGAATGCTTCCGGGGGTTGAATAAATCGGGATTTACCGGTAGACATAAAGATCGATATATTGGAAGCCTATATAATGTGGAGATCGGAATCGTCGGAGGGGTTACCGGAACCCCCCCCCCGGGGGTTATTGGGCCTACATGGGCCCTAAGGGAGAAGAGGAAAGGAGGCAAGAGGTGGCCGCACGCCCCTCCCCTCCCTAGTCCGAATAGGACAAGGAGAGGGGGGCGGCGCCCCCCTTTCCTTTCCCTCTTCCTCCTCTTTCCCACTTCTCCTTCTCCAACTAGGAAAGAAGGGAGTCCTACTCCCGGTGGGAGTAGGACTCCCCCTTGGCGCGCCCTCCTTGGCCGGCCGCCCCCTCCCCTTGGCTCCTTTATATACGGGGGCAGGGGGCACCCTAGAACACACAAGTTGATCTTCGTGATCGTTCCTTAGCCGTGTGCGGTGCCCCCCTCCACCATATTCCACCTCGGTCATATTGTAGCGGTGCTTAGGCGAAGCCCTGCGACGGTTGAACATCAAGATCGTCACCACGTCGTCGTGCTGACGGAACTCCTCCCCGGAGCTTTGCTGGATCGGAGCCCGGGGAGCGTCATCGAGCTGAACGTGTGCCAAGAACTCGGAGGTGCCGGAGTAACGGTGCTTGGATCGGTTGGACCGGGAAGACGTACGACTACTTCCTCTACGTTGCGTCAACGCTTCCGCTTCGGTCTACGAGGGTACGTAGACAACACTCTCCCCTCTCGTTGCTATGCATCACCATGATCTTGCGTGTGCGTAGGAAATTTTTTGAAATTACTACGTTCCCCAACAGTGGCATCCGAGCCTAGGTTTTATGGTTTGATGTTATATGCACGAGTAGAACACAAGTGAGTTATGGGCAATATAAGTCATACTGCTTACCAACATGTCATACTTTGGTTTGGCGGTATTGTTGGATGAAGCGGCCCGGACCGACATTACGCGTACGCTTACACGAGACTGGTTCTACCGCCGTGCTTTGCACACAGGTGGCTGGCGGGTGTCAGTTTCTCCAACTTTAGTTGAACCGAGTGTGGCTACGCCCGGTCCTTGCGAAGGTTAAAACAGCACCAACTTGACAAACTATCATTGTGGTTTTGATGCGTAGGTAAGATTGGTTCTTGCTTAAGCCCGTAGCAGCCACGTAAAACTTGCAACAAACAAAGTAGAGGACGTCTAACTTGTTTTTGCAGGGCATGTTGTGATGTGATATGGTCAAGGCATGATGCTAAATTTTATTGTATGAGATGATCATGTTTTGTAACCAAGTTATCGGCAACTGGCAGGAGCCATATGGTTGTCGCTTTATTGTATGCAATGCAATCGCCCTGTAATGCTTTACTTTATCACTAAGTGGTAGCGATAGTCATAGAAGCATAAGATTGGCAAGACGACAACGATGCTATGATGGAGATCAAGGTGTCGCGCCGGTGATGATGGTGATCATGACGGTGCTTCGGAGATGGAGATCACAAGCACAAGATGATGATGGCCATATCATATCACTTATATTGATTGCATGTGATGTTTATCTTTTATGCATCTTATCTTGCTTTGATTGAAGGTAGCATTATAAGATGATCTCTCACTAAATTTCAAGATAAAAAGTGTTCTCCTTGAGTATGCACCATTGCCAAAGTTCATCGTGCCCAGACACCACGTGATGATCGGGTGTGATAAGCTCTACGTCCATCTACAACGGGTGCAAGCCAGTTTTGCACACGCAGAGTACTCAGGTTAAACTTGACGAGCCTAGCATATGCAGATATGGCCTCGGAACACTGAGACCGAAAGGTCGAGCGTGAATCATATAGTAGATATGATCAACATAGCGATGTTCACCATTGAAAACTACTCCTTTTCACGTGATGATCGGTTATGGTTTAGTTGATTTGGATCACGTGATCACTTAGATGATTAGAGGGATGTCTATCTAAGTGGGAGTTCTTAAGTAATATGATCAATTGAACTTAAATTTATCATGAACTTAGTCCCTAATAGTATCTTGCTTGTTTATGTTGATTGTAGATAGATGGCCCGTGCTGTTGTTCCGTTGAATTTTAATACGTTCCTTGAGAAAGCAAAGTTGAAAGATGATGGTAGCAATTACACGGACTGGGTCTGTAACTTGAGGATTATCCTCATTGCTGCACAGAAGAGTTATGTCCTGGAAGCACCGCTGGGTGCCAGGCCTGCTGCTGATGCAACTGACGACGTTAAGAACGTCTGGCAGAGCAAAGCTGATGACTACTCGATAGTTCAATGTGCCATGCTTTACGGCTTAGAACCGGGACTTCAACGACGTTTTGAACGTCATGGGGCATATGAGATGTTCCAGGAGTTGAAGTTAATATTCCAGCAGAATGCCCGGATTGAGAGATATGAAGTCTCCAATAAATTCTATAGCTGCAAGATGGAGGAGAATAGTTCTGTCAGTGAGCATATACTCAAGATGTCTGGGTATTGTAATCACTTGATTCAACTGGGAGTTAATCTTCCGGATGATAGCGTCATTGACAGAATTCTCCAATCACTTCCACCAAGCTACAAGAGCTTCGTGATGAACTATAATATGCAAGGGATGGATAAGACAATTCCTGAGCTCTTCGCAATGCTAAAGGATGCGGAGGTAGAAATCAACAAGGAGCATCAAGTGTTGATGGTCAACAAGACCACTAGTTTCAAGAAAAAGGGCAAAGGGAAGAAGAAGGGGAACTTCAAGAAGAATAGCAAGCAAGTTGCTGCTCAGGAGAGGAAACCCAAGTCTGGACCTAAGCCTGAAACTGAGTGCTTCTACTGCAAGCAGACTGGTCACTGGAAGCGGAACTGCCCCAAGTATTTGGCGGATAAGAAGGATGGCAAGGTGAACAAAGGTATATGTGATATACATGTTATTGATGTGTACCTTACTAGAGCTCGCAGTAGCACCTGGGTATTTGATACTGGTTCTGTTGCTAATATTTGCAACTCGAAACAGGGACTACGGATTAAGCGAACACTGGCAAAGGACGAGGTGACGATGCGCGTGGGAAATGGTTCCAAAGTCGATGTGATCGCGGTCGGCACGCTACCTCTACATCTACCTTCAGGATTAGTATTAGACCTAAATAATTGTTATTTGGTGCCAGCGTTGAGCATGAACATTATAACTGGATCTTGTTTGATGCGAGACGGTTATTCATTTAAATCTGAGAATAATGGTTGTTCTATTTATATGAGTAATATCTTTTATGGTCATGCACCCTTGAAGAGTGGTCTATTTTTGATGAATCTCGATAGTAGTGATACACATATTCATAATGTTGAAACCAAAAGATGCAGAGTTGATAATGATAGTGCAACTTATTTGTGGCACTGCCGTTTAGGTCATATCGGTGTAAAGCGCATGAAGAAACTCCATACTGATGGACTTTTGGAACCACTTGATTATGAATCACTTGGTACTTGCGAACCGTGCCTCATGGGCAATATGACTAAAACGCCGTTCTCCGGTACTATGGAGAGAGCAACAGATTTGTTGGAAATCATACATACAGATGTATGTGGTCCAATGAATGTTGAGGCTCATGGCGGATATCGTTATTTTCTCACCTTCACAGATGATTTAAGCAGATATGGGTATATCTACTTAATGAAGCATAAGTCTGAAACATTTGAAAAGTTCAAAGAATTTCAGAGTGAAGTGGAAAATCATTGTAACAAGAAAATAAAGTTTCTACGATCTGATCGTGGAGGAGAATATTTGAGTTACGAGTTTGGTCTACATTTGAAACAATGTGGAATAGTTTCGCAGCTCACGCCACCCGGAACACCACAACGTAATGGTGTGTCCGAACGTCGTAATCGTACTTTACTTGATATGGTGCGATCTATGATGTCTCTTACAGATTTACCGCTATCGTTTTGGGGTTATGCTTTAGAGACGGCCGCATTCACATTAAATAGGGCACCATCAAAATCCATTGAGACGACGCCTTATGAACTATGGTTTGGCAAGAAACCAAAGTTGTCGTTTCTTAAAGTTTGGGGTTGTGATGCTTATGTGAAAAAGCTTCAACCTGATAAGCTCGAACCCAAATCGGAGAAATGTGTCTTCATAGGATACCCAAAGGAGACTGTTGGGTACACCTTCTATCACAGATCCGAAGGCAAGACATTCGTTGCTAAAAATGGATCCTTTCTAGAGAAGGAGTTTCCCTCGAAAGAAGTGAGTGGGAGGAAAGTAGAACTTGATGAGGTAACTGTACCTGCTCCCTTATTGGAAAGTAGTACATCACAGAAACTGGTTTCTGTGACACCTAAACCAATTAGTGAGGAAGTTAATGATGATGATCATAGAAATTCAGAACAAGTTGCTACTGAACCTCGTAGATCAAACAGAGTAAGATCCACACCAGAGTGGTACGGTAATCCTGTTCTGGAAGTCATGCTACTAGATCATGATGAACCTACGAACTATGAAGAAGCGATGGTGAGCCCAGATTCTGCGAAATGGCTTGAAGCCATGAAATCTGAGATGGGATCCATGTATGAGAACAAAGTGTGGACTTTGGTTGACTTGCCTGATGATCGGCAAGCAATTGAGAATAAATGGATCTTCAAGAAGAAGACTGACGCTGACGGTAATGTTACTGTCTACAAAGCAAGAATTGTTGCAAAAGGTTTTCGACAAGTTCAAGGGATTGACTACGATGAGACCTTCTCACCCGTAGCGATGCTTAAGTCTGTCCGAATCATGTTAGCAATTGCCGCATTTTATGATTATGAAATTTGGCAAATGGATGTCAAAACTGCATTCTTGAATGGATTTCTGGAAGAAGAGTTGTATATGATGCAACCAGAAGGTTTTGTCGATCCAAAGGGAGCTAACAAAGTGTGCAAGCTCCAACGATCCATTTATGGACTGGTGCAAGCCTCTCGGAGTTGGAATAAACGCATTTGGTTTTATACAGACTTTTGGAGAAGCCTGTATTTACAAGAAAGTGAGTGGGAGCTCTCTAGCATTTCTGATATTATATGTGGATGACATATTACTAATTGGAAATGATATAGAATTTCTGGATAGCATAAAGGGATACTTGAATAAGAGTTTTTCAATGAAAGACCTCAGTGAAGCTGCTTACATATTAGGCATTAAGATCTATAGAGATAGATCAAGACGCTTAATTGGACTTTCACAAAGCACATACATTGACAAAGTTTTGAAGAAGTTCAAAATGGATCAAGCAAAGAAAGGGTTCTTGCCTGTGTTACAAGGTGTGAAGTTGAGTAAGACTCAATGCCCGACCACTGCAGAAGATAGAGAGAAAATGAAAGATGTTCCCTATGCTTCAGCCATAGGCTCTATCATGTATGCAATGCTGTGTACCAGACCTGATGTGTGCCTTGCTATAAGTCTAGCAGGGAGGTACCAAAGTAATCCAAGAGTGGATCACTGGATAGCGGTCAAGAACATCCTGAAATACCTGAAAAGGACTAAGGATATGTTTCTCGTTTATGGAGGTGACAAAGAGCTCATCGTAAATGGTTACGTTGATGCAAGCTTTGACACTGATCCGGACGATTCTAAATCGCAAACCGGATACGTGTTTACATTAAACAGTGGAGTTTTCAGTTGGTGCAGTTCTAAACAAAGCGTCGTGGCGGGATCTACGTGTGAAGCGGAATACATAGCTGCTTCGGAAGCAGCAAATGAAGGAGTCTGGATGAAGGAGTTCATATCCGATCTAGGTGTCATACCTAGTGCATCGGGTCCAATGAAAATCTTTTGTGACAATACTGGTGCAATTGCCTTGGCAAAGGAATCCATATTTCACAAGAGAACCAAGCACATCAAGAGACGCTTCAATTCCATCCGGGATCTAGTCCAGGTGGGAGACATAGAGATTTGCAAGATATATACGGATCTGAATGTAGCAGACACGTTCACTAAGCCTCTTCCACGAGCAAAACATGATCAGCACCAAGGCTCCATGGGTGTTAGAATCATTACTGTGTAATCTAGATTATTGACTCTAGTGCAAGTGGGAGACTGAAGGAAATATGCCCTAGAGGCAATAATAAAGTTATTATTTATTTCCTTATATCATGATAAATGTTTATTATTCATGCTAGAATTGTATTAACCGGAAACATAATACATGTGTGAATACATAGACAAACAGAGTGTCACTAGTATGCCTCTACTTGACTAGCTCGTTAATCAAAGATGGTTATGTTTCCTAACCATGGACAAAGAGTTGTTATTTGATTAACGGGATCACATCATTAGGTGAATGATCTGATTGACATGACCCATTCCATTAGCTTAGCACCCGATCGTTTAGTATGTTGCTATTGCTTTCTTCATGACTTATACATGTTCCTATGACTATGAGATTATGCAACTCCCGTTTGCCAGAGGAACACTTTGTGTGCTACCAAACGTCACAACGTAACTGGGTGATTATAAAGGTGCTCTACAGGTGTCTCCAAAGGTACATGTTGGGTTGGCGTATTTCGAGATTAGGATTTGTCATCCTGATTGTCGGAGAGGTATCTCTGGGCCCTTTCGGTAATGCACATCACATAAGCCTTGCAAGCATTGCAACTAATGAGTTAGTTGTGAGATGATGTATTACGGAACGAGTAAAGAGACTTGCCGGTAACGAGATTGAACTAGGTATTGAGATACCGACGATCGAATCTCGGGCAAGTAACATACCGATGACAAAGGGAACAACGTATGTTGTTATGCGGTATGACCGATAAAGATCTTCGTAGAATATGTAGGAACCAATATGAGCATCTAGGTTCCGCTATTGGTTATTGACCGGAGACGTGTCTCGGTCATGTCTACATTGTTCTCGAACCGTAGGGTCCGCACGCTTAATGTTACGATGATAGTTTCATTATGAGTTTATGTATTTTGATGTGCCGAAGGTTGTTTGGAGTCCCGGATGTGATCATGGACATGACGAGGAGTCTCGAAATGGTCGAGACATAAAGATCGATATATTGGAAGCCTATATTTCGATATCGGAATCGTTCCGGGTGAAATCGGGATTTTACCGGAATACTGGGGGGTTACCGGAACCCCCCCCCCCGGGGGGTTATTGGGCCTACACGGGCCCTAAGGGAGAAGAGGAAAGGAGGCAAGAGGTCGCCGCGCGCCCCTCCCCTCCCAAGTCCGAATAGGACAAGGAGAGGGGGGCGGCGCCCCCCCTTTCCTTTCCCTCTTCCTCCTCTTTCCCACTTCTCCTTCTCCAACTAGGAAAGAAGGGAGTCCTAGTCCCGGTGGGAGTAGGACTCCCCCTTGGCGCACCCTCCTTGGTTGGCCGCCCCCTCCCCTTGGCTCCTTTATATACGGGGGTAGGGGGGCACCCTAGAACACACAAGTTGATCTTCGTGATCGTTCCTTAGCCGTGTGCGGTGCCCCCCTCCACCATATTCCACCTCGGTCATATTGTAGCGGTGCTTAGGCGAAGCCCTGCGACGGTTGAACATCAAGATCGTCACCACGCCGTCGTGCTGACGGAACTCCTCCCCGAAGCTTTGCTGGATCGGAGCCCGGGGAGCGTCATCAAGCTGAACGTGTGCCAAGAACTCGAAGGTGCCGGAGTAACGGTGCTTGGATTGGTTGGACCGGGAAGACGTACGACTACTTCCTCTACGTTGCGTCAACGCTTCCGCTTCGGTCTATGAGGGTACGTAGACAACACTCTCCCCTCTCGTCGCTATGCATCACCATGATCTTGCGTGTGCGTAGGAATTTTTTTGAAATTACTACGTTCCCCAACAATTTATTGATTCGACACAAGGGGAGCCAAAGAATATTCTCAAGTATTAGCAGCTGAGTTGTCAATTCAACCACACCTGGAAACTTAGTATCTGCAGCAAAGTGTTTAGTAGCAAAGTAATATGATAGTGATGATAATGGTAACGAAAGAGTAACGAAAGCAAAGTAATGTTTTTGGTATTTTGTAGTGATTGTAGCAATAGCAACGGGAAAGTAAATAAGCGTAAACCAGTATATGGAAAGCTCGTAGGCATCAGATCAATGATGGATAATTATGCCGGATGTGGTTCATCATGTAACAGTCATAACATAGGGTGACACAGAACAAGCACCAATTCATCAATGGAATGTAGGCATGTATTCCGAATATAGTCATACGTGCTTATGGAAAAGAACTTGCATGACATCTTTTGTCCTACCCTCCTGTGGCAGCGGGGTCCTAATGGAAACTAAGGGATATTAAGGCCTCCTTTTAATAGAGAACCGGAACAAAGCATTAGCACATAGTGAATACATGAACTCCTCAAACTACGATCATCACCAGTAAGTATCCCGATTATTGTCACTTCGGGGTTAACGGATCATAACACATAATATGTGACTATAGACTTGCAAGATAGGATCAAGAACTCTCATATATTGATGAAAACATAATAGGTTCAGATCTGAAATCATGGCACACAGGCCCTAGTGACAAGCATTAAGCATAGCAAAGTCATAGCAACATCAATCTCAGAACATAGTGGATACTAGGGATCAAAACCTAACAAAACTAACTCGATTACATGATAGATCTCATCCAACCCATCACCGTCCAGCAAGCCTATGATGGAATTACTCACACACGGCGGTGAGCATTATGAAATTGGTGATGGAGGATGGTTGATGATGACGATGGCGACGGATTCCCCTCTCCGAAGCCCCGAACGGACTCCAGATTAGCCCTCCCGAGAGGTTTTAGGGCTTGACGGCGGCTCCGTATCGTAAAACGCGATGATTTCTTCTCTCCTATTTTTTTCTCCCTGAAAGCAGATATATAGAGTTGGACTTGGAGTCGGTAGGTCTCCAGGGGGCCCACGAGGTAGGGGGCGCGCCCTAGGGGGGGCGCCCCCCACCCTCGTGAGCAGGGTGTGGGCCCCCTGGTCTTCATCTTTGGCGAGGATTTTTTATTATTTATTGTAAGATATTCCATGGAGTTTCAGGTCATTCCGAGAACTTTTGTTTTCTGCACATAAAACAACATCATGGCAATTCTGGTGAAAACAGGGTCTGTCCGGGTTAGTTCCATTCAAATCATACAAGTTAGAGTCCAAAACAAGGGCAAAAGTGTTTGGAAAAGTAGATATGACGGAGACGTATCAACTCCCCCAAGCTTAAACCCTTGCTTGTCCTCAAGAAATTCAGTTGACAAACTGAAAGAAATAAAGAAAAACTTTTACAAACTCTGTTTGCTCTTGTTGTTGTAAATATGTCAAGCTAACATTCAAGTTTTCAGCAAAGATTATAACTAACCACATTTGCAATAATTCTGAGGTTTCATGATTACCCATAATAGCATAATCAACTAGCAAGCCATAATAATAAATCTCGGATGACAACACTTTCTCAAAACAATCATAATATGATATAACAAGATGGTATCTCGCTAGCCCTTTCTGAGACCGCAAAACATAAATGCAGAGCACCTTTAAAGATCAAGGACTGACTAGACATTGTAATTCATGGTAAAAGAGATCCAATCATAGTCACACCCAATATAAATTAATAGTAATGAATGCAAATGATAGCGGTGCTCTCCATCTGGTGCTTTTTAATAAGAGGATGATGACTCAGCATAAAAGTAAACGGATAGGCCCTTCGCAGAGGGAAGCAGGGATTTGTAGCGGTACCAGAGCTCGGTTTTGAAATAGAGGTGAATAATATTTTGAGCGGTATACTTTCATTGTCAACATAACAACCAAGAGATGGCGATATCTTCCATGCTACACACATTATAGGTGGTTCCCAAACAGAATGGTAAAGTTTATACTCCCCCTCCACCAACAAACATCAATCCATGGCTTGCTCGAAACAACGAGTGCCTCCAACTATCAACAGTCCCAGGGGGAGTTTTGTTTTGCAATTGTTTTGATTTAATTTGCATAAAGCATGGGACTGGGCATCCCGGTGACCAGCCACTTTCTCGTGAGTGAGGAGCGGAGTCCACTCCTCTTGAGAATAACCCGCCTAGCATGGAAGATACAGGCAGCCCTAGTTGATACATGAGCTATTCGAGCATACAAAACAGGATTTATATTTGAAGGTTTAGAGTTTGGCACATACAAATTTACTTGGAACGGCAGGTAGATACCGCATATAGGAAGGTATAGTGGACTCATCTGGAATAACTTTGGGGTTTAAGGGATTGGATGCACAAGTAGTATTCTCGCTTAGTACAGGTGAAGGCTAGCAAAAGACTGGGAAGCGACCAACTAGAGAGCGACAACAGCCATGTACATGCATTAAAATTAATAAACATTGGATGCTAGCATGAGTAGGATATAATCCACCATGAACATAAATATCGTGAAGGCTATGTTGATTTGTTTCAACTACATGCATGAATATGTGCCAAGTCAAGTCACTTAAATCATTCAGAGGAGGATACCACCCTATCATACCAAATCATAACCATTTTAATAGCATGTTGGCACGCAAGGTAAACCATTATAACTCATAGCTAATCAAGCATGGCACAAGCAACTATGATCTCTAATTGTTGTTGCAAACATGTTTATTCATAACAAGCTGAATCAAGAATGATGAACTCATCATATTTACAAAAATAAAAGAGGTCGAGTTCATACCAGTTTTTCTCATCTCAGTCAGTCCATCATATATCATCATAATTGCCTTTCACTTGCACGATCGAACGATGTGAATAATAATAAGAGTGCACGTGCATTGGACTAAGCTGGAATCTGCGAGCATTCAATAAATAGGAGAAGACAAAGCAATATGGGCTCTTTTGTCAGATCAACAATAATGCATATAAGAGCCACTTCAACAATTTAATTATGGTCTTCTCCTACTGACCCCCAAAGAAAAGAAAAGAAATAAAACGGTTTACACGAGAAATCTCCCAACAAGCAAAAGAAGAACGGGAAATATTTTTGAGTTTTGTTTTTAATTACTACTACAAGCATGGAAAGTAAATTATTACTAATTTTTTTGGTTTTTCTTAAGGTTTATGAAACACACAAGAAGAAAGCATAAAAAGGAAAATAAACTAGCATGGATGATACAATGAAAAAGTATGAGCACCGACATCTAGCAATGAGTGTGTGTGAACATAAATGTAATGTCGGTGAGAAATACGTACTCCCCCAAGCTTAGGCTTTTGGCCTAAGTTGGTCTATGGCCACGGCTGGCCTGGCTGATATCCGTAGTAAAAGTTGGGGTCGTACTGTGATGCTGCAGCTATCGCCTCCTGAGCTGCTGCGTGGCGACGAGCGGCCTCCGCTCTCCTCTCGTACTCATCTGCCTCCTCTCTAGAAATAGTATATCCTCCTCTTGCCTGATAATCAAAGAAAGTAGGAGCAGTGAGAGTAATATGGATAGCACAACGTCTGTCAAAGATTAGTCGATACTGGAGAGGTGGCTCAGTCCTCTCAACAAACTGGTGAGAAACCATAGCATTAAAATCTAGATAGGCAGGAGGTAATTCAATATCATCTTCGCGTACATCTATACCAATAAAATTAGCTACGCGAGTTGCATAAATTCCACCAAAGAAATCTCCATTAAGTCTATTAAGATGCAACCTACGTGCAACAATGGCTCCCAAATTATATGATTTGTCTCCTAACACAGCACTCCTAAGAATACTGAGGTCAGGGACACACACGTGACATGCCTCATCTTTACCATTTATGCATCTACCTATGAAGAGAGCGAAATAATGTATAGCAGGAAAGTGGATACTCCCTATGGTAGCTTGTGTAATATCTCTAGATTCTCCCACAGTTATATTAGCAAGAAAATCTCTAAATTCAGATTTGCGAGGATCCCTTATACTACCCCATTGTGGAAGTTTGCATGCAGTGGTAAAATCCTCTAGGTCCATGGTATAAGATTTATCATAAAGATCAAACAGGACAGTTGGAGAGTTACGTGAAGTGGAAAATTCAAACCTCCTCACAAAGGAACTAGTGAGGTTATGATACTGACTGCACTTCTCTTCCTCGAAGCTCACAAGATCAGCGTTACGCAAATATGCGTTGAATTCTTCTTTTATTCCCACTCGATCCATAAAATTTTCAGAAGGCCACTCACAAGGACGCACTGGAGCGTCTCTTGGTGGCTCTTCGTCAGCATCACACATTGCAATCCTGGGTCCTTTCTTCTTTGAAGAACCACCTTGGAACATTTTCCTAAACATTTTCTTCCTCTGAAAAATTCTGAAAAAATTTAGTAACTTCAAACAAACTCAATAATATTGATAGCAACTACTCCTACAAGTGCCTAGAGCCTATATCATGCATCAAAACTACTTTTGACCATATAAATTTGACATGCAAGCTCAAGAACAGGGTCACCTAAGCAGCAAAAATTTGCAATGAATAAAGCACTAGAACAAAAACTAATTGGGCCAATGGAGGAGTCACATACCAAGGAACGATCTCCCCAACTAGTTTTGTGAGAGGTGCTTTGAGCAAGGAGATCGAAAATGGCAGCAAAGAGGGCTGGAACTCGTGCTTGAGTTGGTTTTTTGTGTTTGTGGGAGGAAGAAGAAGAAGATGGGTGCAAGAATAAGTGGAGGAGGGCCACCGTGGGCCCACGAGGCAGGGGGGCGCCCTAGGGGGTGGGCGCGCCCTCCACCCTCGTGGCAAGGTGGTTCGCCCCCCTGGTGTGTTCTTTGTTCCATAAATCCTCAAATATTCTAGAAAAAAATCATATTTAATTTTCAGGGCATTGGGAGAACTTTTATTTTCGAGGTATTTTTATATTGCATGGATAATCAGATAACAGATAGAAAATTATTTATTTTTACTTTATTTTAACTAAATAACAGAAAGTATAGAGAGGGTACAGAAGGTTGTTCTTCTAGTTTCATCCATCTCATGGTCATCAAAAGGAATCCACTAACAAGGTTGATCAAGTCTTGTTGACAAACTCATTCCGATTAACATGGAACCGGAGAAATTTCGAATAACACTAGGTTACCTCAACGGGGATATGCACATCCCCAATAATAAGTATATCACTAGCAAACATGCCCGTGCGTTGTAACGGGAAAAAAATCGCATACTTCTATCACAATAAGCATGACTCAAGACCCCATTCAGTGTTGCATGTTATCTATTTGAACATAGTATCTCATCCGTGTCGTCGTTTATCCTCCTTCCTGCCCTCACCGATGGTCAAGCTATCGACCTAATTGCAATGCGTGCAAAATATGGTCAATCCAAAGGTGATGATCTCGGCCACCGCACTCACATCTCTCATGAAACTACGCCATTGCAAGTGAATGTTTAATAGTTTTTTACCTAATCTCACTGAGACGGGGCATGAAGGCCACCCTTCCTGAGGTATTGCCTACGCCTACTCCCTCATATGCCCACTAACTTTAAAAAATAATATTTATTTTTCAAAATGCATCAACATTCTTTTTGAAACACAACCACCTTTTAAATCACATGGGATATCTTAAAGGACATGGATATTTTTTTAATTATGAATATAATTTTAAGAACATGAACATGTTTTAGATTTACATGTTTTTTTAAGAAAAGGGCGAATTTGTTTCATATTATATAAATATTATTTCCATACATGAACAATTTCTTAATAAAGTTACACAAACATTTTAAGATGCATGAACGATTTTAAAAAAATTAAATAAGATTTTTCAAAAGTCAAAAGACATTGAAAATGACACAAAAATAAAACGTGAGAACACTTTTTATGACGTGGTATGCACGCCTCACCAATAACATATGAGAAGGTGCCGGTCTAATCTATATTCATCACCTCTCTCTATTATGCTCAGCTTAATTAATAGCCATTTTAATTATGTTCTATTGAATTTGGCCATGGCACCCACCTCGGTTTCTTCCTTTTCTTTGTAAGACTGCTTAAAATTAGGTAGCCATTTACGATTTAGCCATCCATGGCAGGCACCAGGCTCCTTCCTTTCTTTGCAATAATTAATGCCGTATTTTTTCCCACGAAATCTGTTATTGTCACATGCAGCCACGGCAATTAATTTTTTTGTTTTTGGTTTCTACTGGGTAAACGGGACCCATATTGCACCCTCTATTTTTTAATGGCTCGCTTGTTGATTATTGTAACTCCCAACGTATATAAATTAGTGGAATTTTATGTATCCTATATTTTTACAATACAAGGAGATAGATGAGTTGGCGGCTGCTTTCAACTCAGGACGTCGGGTCAGGAGATCGATCCATCCATGCCGCACAATTTTTAATCTCTTCTAGTGCTCGTGGCCTAGTCCAAATTCTAGCCCAAGCAATTTTTACCAGCTTCTAGAGCGTAGGCGCAGCCCGTATAGTTTCGAGCGGAGGCAGCATGGGCCGAGGCCCATTGCGTCTATAATGATACCACCTCGGATATTAGAAAATCTGAAAAGATAAAAATAATAATATGGGTGAACGGATGAAAAAATTAGCAAAACTTACCTTGCTTTATTAGTAGGTATAGATATTTCTTCTTCACAGTAGGAAGAGGAAATTCAAAACCTCCAAATATAATCGATGGAATTTTTCCAATAGAGTTGATACTATGAACTTGAGGTTGTTTCCTCAGAAAGTGTACCGTATGCTCATTACCATTAACATGAAAAGTGACATTGCCTTTGTTGCAATCAATAACAGCCCCCGCAGTATTAAGAAAATGTCTTCCAAGAATAATAGACATACTATAATCCTCGGGAATATCAAGAATAACAAAGTCCGTTAAAATAGTAACATTTGCAACTACAACAGGCACGTCCTCACAAATACCGACAGGTATAGCAGTTGATTTATCAGCCATTTGCAAAGATATTTCAGTAGGTGTCAACTTATTCAAATCAAGTATACGATATAAAGAGAGAGGCATAACACTAACACGGTCTCCAAGATCACATAAAGCAGTTTTAACATAGTTTCCTTTAATAGAGCATGGTATAGTGGGTACTCCTGGATCTCCAAGTTTCTTTGGTATTCCACCCTTAAAAGTATAATTAGCAAGCATGGTGGAAATTTCAGCTTCCGGTATCTTTCTTTTATTTGTAACAATATCTTTCATGTACTTAGCATAAGGATTCATTTTGAGCATATCAGTCAATCGCATACGCAAAAATATAGGTCTAATCATTTCAGCAAAGCGCTCAAAATCCTCATCATCCTTTTTCTTGGATGGTTTGGGAGGAAAAGGCATGGGTTTCTGAACCCAAGGTTCTCTTTCTTTACCATGTTTCCTAGCAACAAAGTATTTCTTATCATAACGTTGATTCTTTGATTGTGGGTTATCAAGATCAATAGCAGGTTCAATTTCTATATCATTATCATTACTAGGTTGAGCATCATCATGAACATTATTATTAACATTATCACTAGGTTCATGTTCATTGCCAGATTGTGTTTCAGCATCAGAAATAGAAATGTCATTTGGATTATCAGGTGGTTCAGCAATAGGTTCACTAGAAGTTTGCACAGTTCTATCATTTTTCTTTTTCTTCTTTTTAGAAGAACTAGGTGCATCAATTTTATTTCTCTGAGAATCTTGCTCAATTCTCTTAGGGTGGCCTTCACGATACAAAGGTTCCTGAGTCATTCTACCAGTTCTAGTAGCCACTCTAACAGCATAATCATTTTTCTTACTGAGGGAGTCCGGGATTAGGGGTCTCCGGACAGCCGGACTATATCCTTTGGCCGGACTGTTGGACTATGAAGATATGATACGTCTCCAACGTATCTATAATTTTTTATTGCTCCATGCTATATTATCTACTGTTTTTGGCAATATTGGTCTTTATTATCCACTTTTATATTACTTTTGGGACTAACCTATTAACCGGAGGCCCAGCCCAGATTTGCTATTTTTTGCCTATTTCAGTGTTTCGAAGAAAAGGAATATCAAACGGAGTTGAAACAGAACGAAATCAACTGGAGAAGTTATTTTTGGAAGGAAATCTACCGGATAGACTTGGACCCTATGTCAGAAGATGAAGGATGAGCTCACGAGGGTAGGGGCGCGCCCCCCCCCTAGGGCGCGCCCCCTGCCTCGTGGCCCCCCCTTTCGGTCCACCGACGTACCTCCTGCACCCATATATACCTACGTGACCTAAAACTTCCAGAACGGAGAATAGATCGGGAGTTCCGCCGCCAGAAGCCTCCGTAGCCACCGAAAACCAATCTAGACCCGTTCTGGCACCCTGCCGGAGGGCGAAATCCCTCTCCGGTGGCCATCTTCATCATCCCGGCGCTCTCCATGACGAGGAGGGAGTAGTTCACCCTTGGGGCTGAGGGTATGTACCAGTAGCTATGTGTTTGATCTCTCTCTCTCTCGTGTTCTTGATTTGGCACGATCTTGATGTATCGCGAGCTTTGCTATTATAGTTGGATCTTATGTTGCTTCTCCCCCTCTACTCTCTTGTAAGTGAAATTGAGTTTCCCCTTTAAAGTTATCTTATCGGATTGAGTCTTTATAGATTTGAGACACTTGATGTATGTCTGCGTGGATATATCTATGGTGACAATGGGATATCACGTGATTAACTTGATGTATGTTTTGGTGATCAACTTGCGGGTTCCGCCCATGAACCTATGCATAGGGGTTGGCACATGTTTTCGTCGTGATTCTCTGGTAGAAAACTTTGAGGCACTCTTTTGAGGTTCTATGTGTGGTTGAATAGAATGAATCTGAGATTGTGTGAATGCATATCGTATAATCATACCCACGGATACTTGGAGGTGAACATTGAGTATCTTAGTGACATTAGGGTTTTGGTTGATTTGTGTCTTAAGGTGGTTATTCTAGTAGGAAACTCTAGGGCTGTTTGTGACAACTTATAGGAATAGCCCAACGGATGATTGAAAGAATAACTTTGAGGTGGTTTCGTACCTACCATAATCTCTTCGTTCGTTCTCCGCTATTAGTCACTTTGGAAGTGACTCTTTGTTGCATGTTGAGGGATAGTTATGTGATCAATTATGTTAGTATTGTTGAGGAACTTTGCCACTAGCGAAGTATGACCCTAGGCCTTGTTTCAACGCATTGCAGTTACCGTTACGCTCACTTTTATCATTTGGTTACTTTGCTGTTTTTATTTTCAGATTACAATACTTTATCTACCATCCATTATACCACTTGTTTCACCATCTCTTCGGCCGAACTAGTGCACCTATACAATTTTACCATTGTATTGGGTGTGTTGGGGACACAAGAGACTCTTTCGTTATTTGGTTGCAGGGTTGCTTGAGAGAGACCATCTTCATCCTACGCCTCCTACAGATTGATAAACCTTAGGTCATCCACTTGAGGGAAATTTGCTACTGTCCTACAAACCTCTGCACTTGGAGGCCCAACAACGTCACAAGAAGAAGGTTGTGTAGTAGACATCAAGCTCTTTTCTGGCGCCGTTGCCGGGGAGGTGAGTGCTTGAAGGTATATCTTTAGATCTTGCAATTGAGTCTTTTTAGTTTCTTGTTTTATCACTAGTTTAGTTTATAAAAAAACTACCAAAAAATGGAATTAAGTTTGTCTCATACGCTTCACCTTTTTAATATCTTTCGTGAGTATGATGGAAAGGATAATTGTGCCAAAGTGCTAGAAGAAGAAATCTATAAAATGTTTGGCACTAAATATTTGAATGATGAGCATGATTGCAATGTTGTTAGTATGAATTCCTTGAATATCCATGATGCTAATGATGATTGCACTAGTTATGATGAAAATGCTCCTATAAACATGTCAATTTTTGTGGAGTGCATGTTTGCAAGTACACACCAAATAGGGAAGATAGATATTGCAAGAGGCATAAATACTTAGAAACCAAATTGTTGCAAGAAGATCTAGATGAATGTGCTGAAATTTTTTTTTCTTAGCCCTACTTGTGAACTTTGCAATGAACGTGATCATTTTAGTACCCAATGCAAATTGTTTCATGATTGTATTGTGTCCAAAAATTGTGATGACTTGATTTCCCTTGCACATCATAATGAACTTAGCTTGCTCTTGGGTTATGAAGAAATTAAAAGTATAACTAAGGATATTCCAAAATTTGCCCTTGATAAAGTTCTTCATTTTGATCTAGCGAATATTTATATGTATTGTGCGGTGAATTGCATTGAAAATCCTTATATTGCCAATTACATAAAGAAAAGAAAACAAATAGAGGATGAAGAGAATACTAATGAAAGGGAAGAGGCTGCCCAATATCCTCTTATTATTTCTTATGATGAATCAGGTAACGAGGAGGAGCCTCCTATTCAACCAATCTCATTAATAAGGAGCTCCAGAAAGAGGATTGAACCCACACATGATGTAGTGAAGAAGAAGAAAAGAAAAAGGAAGAGAGGTAAAAAGATATCTCTCCCAAATAATGCTGCTCCTATTACTATTGTGCCTCATGAAAATATAATTGTGGAAGATAATTATACTTCTTATGATCTTGAAAATCTTTTTGGCACTTGCTTGGAAGAATATGATAATTGCTATACTATTGGTGTTGTCCATACTATTAATGATGAGAGTGATTATGCTTATGATATGAAAAGGCCCAAGCTTGGGGATGCTATGTTTGATGAAGATGATGTTTTTGAGAATATATTTTCTGCAATTAATGTTTGTCCCAAGCTTGGTGAAGCTATGATTAATGAAGATGATATTTTTAGTCTCCCAAGTTTTGATATGCAAGTTTATAATGATGATAGCATGCCTCCTACTTATGATGATTATTGTGATGATACTTATGCTATAAAAAGTAGTGATTATATTTATAAAACTTGTCATGATTATGATTACCCCTTCTCTGAACATTACTCTTTTAATGTGGAAACAATTTATAGCATCCAAGTCTCTTATGATACTCCCACTATCCCGAATGAGAAGAATTTTGCTTATGTGGCTTGTAGATCATGAAAAGAATGCTTTAGGTACTGGTTATATTGTTGAATTCATTCATGATGCTACTGAAAATTATTATGAGGGAGGAATATATGCTTGTAGGAATTGCAATAATATCAAGTTTCCTCTCTATGTGCTTAAAGTTTTGAAGCTATGCTTGTTTTGCCTTCCTATGCTAGTTGATTATTGTTCCCATAAGTTGTTTGCTCACAAAATCCCTATGCATAGGAAGTATCTTAGAATTAAATGTGCTAGTCATATTCTTCATGATGCTCTCTTTATGTTTCAATTCTTATCCTTTATGTGAGCATCATTGAAATCATCATGCCTAGCTAGGGGCGTTAAACAATAGCGCTTGTTGGGAGGCAACCCAATTTTATTTTTGTTCCTTTTTAGTAATAAATAATTCATCTATCCTATGTTTATATGAGGTTTTATGCTTTTAATTAGTGTTTGTGCCAAGTAGAACCGTTGGGAAGACTTGGGGAAAATCTTGTTGATCATGCTGTAAAAACAAAAACTTTAGCGCTCACGAGAATTGCTGCCATTTTTATTTGGAGAGTGATATTTAGTTAATTCTTTTTGAATATGATTAATAGATAAATTCCTCAGGTCCATCAATTTATTTTAGAATTTTATGAGTTCCATAAGTATACGTTTGATCCAGATTACTACAGACTGTTCTGTTTTGACAGATTCTGTTTTTCATGTGTTGTTTACTTATTTTGATGAATCTATGGCTAGTAAAATAGTTTATAAACCATAGAGAAGTTGGAATACAGTAGGTTTAACACCAATATAAATAAAGAATGAGTTCATTACAGTACCTTGAAGTGGTGTTTTGTTTTCTTTCGCTAACGGAGCTTACGAGTTTTCTGTTAAGTTTTGTGTTGTGAAGTTTTCAAGTTTTGAGTAAGGATTCGATGGACTATGGAATAAGAAGTTGCAAGAGCCTAAGATTGGGGATGCACAAGGAACCCCAAGGTAATATTCAAGGATATCCAAGAGCCTAAGCTTGGGGATACCCCGGAAGGCATCCCCTCTTTCGTCTTCGTTCATCGGTAACTTTACTTAGAGCTATATTTTTATTCACCACATGATATGTGTTCTGCTTGGAGTGTCAATTTATTTTGTTAGGATTTTCTTGCTGTTATTTAGAACAATGTTTTGCATCTTTTATTTCAATAAAAGTGGCATTGATAGCCTTTGCTATGTCTATTTTAAAAGTCCACATGTTGCTGTTTGAAAACAGAAAGTTTACCGCTGTTGCAATAATTCCCTAGAAAAGTCAGAATGTGATAAAATGTTGAAACCTTTTGCATATTAATCTCTGATAAATTTACTACAGTGGGATTTTACTTTCATAATTTTTGGAGCTAGGGAAGTATGGATATTGCTGCATTCTTTACAGACTGTCCTGTTTAGGCAGATTGTTGTTATGTTTGCATATGTTTGCTTCTTTAATGATTCTATTTGAGGATAGGACTATTAAATATGCAGAGGCATTTAGTATGCAATGTTGAATAATAATTTTAGTGATCTCTACAGTAGAGTATGATAAAGTTTTGGCAATGGTTTATACTAACTTATCTCACGAGTCCTTGTTGAGTTTTGTGTGGATGAAGCTTTTGAGATTTAGGGAGACCGTGATATGAGAGGAATTAAGGAGACACAAAAGCTCAAGATTGGGGATGCCCAAGGCACCCCAAGATAATATTTCAAGAAGTCTCAAGCATCTAAGCTTGGGGATGCCCCGGTTGGCATCCCACCTTTCTTCTTCAACAACTATCGGTTAGTATGGGTTGATCCTAAGTTTTTGCTTCTTCACATGATGTTTGCTATTCTTAGATGTAATTTTATTTTGCTTTTCTTTCTGTTTGAATAGAATACCAAGATATGAAATTATTAAATGTTAGAGAGTCTTCACATAGTTGCATAATTATTCGACTACTCATTAATCTTCACTTATATCTTTTGGAGTAGTTTGTCATTTGCTCTAGTGCTTCACTTATATCTTTTAGAGCATGGTGGTAGTTTTATTTTGAAGAAATATATGAACTCTCATGCTTCACTTAGATTATTTTGAGAGTCTTAAATAGCATGGTAATTTTCTTAAAATCCTAATATGCTAGGTATACAAGATTAATAATAAAAATTCTCTTATGAGTGTTTGAATACTAAGAGAAGTTTGATGCTTGATGATTGTTTTGAGATATGGAGGTAATAATATCAAAGTCGTGCTAGTTGAGTAGTTGTGAATTTGAGAAATGCTTGTGTTGAAGTTTGCAAGTCCCGTAGCATGCACGTATGGTAAACGTTATGTAACAAATTTGAAACATGAGGTGTTATTTGATTGTCCTCCTTATGAGTGGCGGTCGGGGACGAGCGATGGTCTTTTCCTACCAATCTATCCCCCTAGGAGCATGCGCGTAGTGCCGAGGTTTTTGATGACTTGTAGATTTTTGCAATAAGTATGTGAGTTCTTTATGACTAATGTTGAGTCCATGGATTATACGCACTCTCACCCATTCCATCCTTGCTAGCCTCTTCGGTTACCGTGCATTGCCCTTTCTCACATGAGAGTTGGTGCAAACTTCGCCGGTGCATCCAAACCCCGTGATATGATACGCTCTTTCACACATAAACCTCCTTATATCTTCCTCAAAACAGCGACCATACCTACCTATTATGGCATTTCCATAGCCATTCCGAGATATATTGCCATGCAACTTTCCACCATCCGCTCATCATGACACATTCATCATTGTCATATTGCTTAGCATGATCAGTAGTTGACATAGTATTTGTGGCAAAGCCACCGTTCATAATTTTTTCATACATGTCACACTTGATCATTCGCAATCCCGGTACACCACGGAGGCATTCATATAGAGTCATATTTTGTTCTAATATCGAGTTGTAATCATGAGTTGTAAATAAATAGAGTGTGATGATCATCATTAATTAGAGCATTGTCCCAAAAAATAGGGCAGGCCAAAAAAAAGAAAGGCCAAATAAAAAAAGGGGCAATGCTACTATCCTTTTTTCCACACTTGTGCTTCAAAGTAGCACCATGATCTTCATGATAGAGAGTCTCTTGTTTTGTCACTTTCATATACTAGTGGGAACTTTTCATTATAGAACTTGGCTTGTATATTCCAACAATGGGCTTCCTCAAATGCCCTAGGTCTTCGTGAGCAAGCAAGTTGGATGCACACCCACTAGTTTCTTTTGTTGATCTTTCATACATTTATAGCTCTAGTGCATCTGTTGCATGGCAATCCCTACTCCTTGCATTAACATCAATGATGGGCATCTCCATAGCCCATTGATTAGCCTCGTTGATGTGAGACTTTCCCCTTTTTGTCTTCTCCACATAACCCCCCTCATTATATTCTATTCCACCCATAGTGCTATATCCATGGCTCGCGCTCATGTATTGCGTGAAAGGTTTATGAGTTTGAGATTACTAAAGTATGAAACAATGCTTTGGCTTGTCATCGGGGTTGTGCATGATGAGAGCATTCTTGTGTGACGAAAAATGGAGCATGACTAAACTATATGATTTTGTAGGATGAACTTCTTTGGCCATGTTATTGAGAAGACATAATTGCTTAGTTAGTATGCTTGAAGTATTATTCATTTTTTATGTCAATATGAACTTTTATCTTGAATATTCATGCCACAATTAAGAAGAATTACATTGAAATTATGCCACTAGCATTCCACATCAAAAATTCTTTTTTATCATTTACCTACTCAAGGACGAGCAGGAAATTAAGCTTGGGGATGCTTGATACGTCTCCAACGTATCTATAATTTGATTGCTCCATGCTATATTATCTTCGTTTTGGCATTATTGGGCTTTATTATCCACTTTTATATTATTTTCGGGACTAACCTATTAACTGGAGGCCCAGCCCAAATTTGCTGTTTTTTTTGCCTATTTCAGTGTTTCGAAGAAAAGGAATATCAAACGGAGTCGAAACGGAACGAAATCAACTGGAGAAGTTATTTTTGGAAGGAAACCTACCGGATAGACTTGGACCCTATGTCAGAAGATGAAGGAGGAGCTCGCGAGGGTAGGGGGCGCACACCCCTGCCTCGTGCCCCCCCTTCAGTCCACCGACGTACCTCCTGCACCCATATATACCTACGTAACCTAAAACTTCCAGAACGGAGATTAGATCGGGAGTTCCGCCGCCGCAAGCCTCTCGTAGCCACCGAAAACCAATCTAGACCCGTTCTGGCACCCTGCCGGAGGGCGAAATCCCTCTCCGGTGGCCATCTTCATCATCCCGGCGCTCTCCATGACGAGGAGGGAGTAGTTCACCCTTGGGGCTGAGGGTATGTACCAGTAGCTATGTGTTTGATCTCTCTCTCTCTCGTGTTCTTGATTTGGCACGATCTTGATGTATCGCGAGCTTTGCTATTATAGTTGGATCTTATGTTGCTTCTCCCCCTCTACTCTCTTGTAATGAATTGAGTTTCCCCTTTAAAGTTATCTTATCGGATTGAGTCTTTATAGATTTGAGAACACTTGATGTATGTCTTGCCGTGGATATCTGTGGTGACAATGGGATATCACGTGATTAACTTGATGTATGTTTTGGTGATCAACTTGCGGGTTCCGCCCATGAACCTATGCATAGGGGTTGGCACATGTTTTCGTCGTGATTCTCTGGTAGAAACTTTGAGGCACTCTTTGAGGTTCTATGTGTTGGTTGAATAGATGAATCTGAGATTGTGTGATGCATATCGTATAATCATACCCACGGATACTTGAGGTGACATTGGAGTATCTAGGTGACATTAGGGTTTTGGTTGATTTGTGTCTTAAGGTGTTATTCTAGTAGGAACTCTAGGGCTGTTTGTGACACTTATAGGAATAGCCCAACGGATTGATTGGAAAGAATAACTTTGAGGTGGTTTCGTACCCTACCATAATCTCTTCGTTCGTTCTCCGCTATTAGTCACTTTGGAGTGACTCTTTGTTGCATGTTGAGGGATAGTTATGTGATCCAATTATGTTAGTATTGTTGAGGGAACTTGCACTAGCGAAAGTATGAACCCTAGGCCTTGTTTCAACGCATTGCAGTACCGTTTACGCTCACTTTTATCATTTGTTACCTTGCTGTTTTTATATTTTCAAATTACAAATACCTTTATCTACCATCCATATACCACTTGTTTCACCATCTCTTCGCCGAACTAGTGCACCTATACAATTTACCATTGTATTGGGTGTGTTGGGGACACAAGAGACTCTTTGTTATTTGGTTGCAGGGTTGCTTGACAGAGACCATCTTCATCCTACGCCTCCTACGGATTGATAAACCTTAGGTCATCCACTTGAGGGAAATTTGCTACTGTCCTACAAACCTCTGCACTTGGAGGCCCAACAACGTATACAAGAAGAAGGTTGTGTAGTAGACATCAAGATACAAGATTGAAGACTTCGTCTCGTGTCCGGATGGGACTCTACTTGGCGTGGAAGGCAAGCTAGGCAATACGGATATGTATAACTCCTCCTTTGTAACCGACCTTGTGTAACCCTAGCCCCCTCCGGTGTCTATATAAACCGGAGGGTTTTAGTCCGTAGGATAACATACAATCATACCATAGGCTAGCTTCTAGGGTTTAGCCTCTCCGATCTCATGGTAGATCAACTCTTGTAATACCCATATCATCAAGAATAAATCAAGCAGGACGTAGGGTTTTACCTCCATCAAGAGGTCCCGAACCTGGGTAAAACATCGTGTCCCCTGCCTCCTGTTACCGTCCGCCTTAGACGCACAGTTCGGGACCCCCTACCCTAGATCCGCCGGTTTTGACACCGAAATTGGTGCTTTTATTGAGAGTTCCTCTGTGACGTCGTAGTAAGGAAGGATGCCTCATCTCATTGTTAAAAACAACATTACCGCCGGAGGAGCCCTGGCTGTCGGCCAAACTCTTCGGCTAGGCAGTTTCATCATGACTGCCTGTTCGGCTGCTGCACCGACGATGACTTCTCGGGTCATCGAAAATAGCCTCCACATCGGCTCGGAATTCACCGAGCAGATGGATCCAATGGAGCTCTCCTCCCTAAACGAACTCTTGGATCGCATCGCCGCCTTGGGAGTCGCTACGGACTATGATCAGATTGGGCTTAAACCCGATCAAAGGGAGATTAAATCTCCACCGGTCACCCATCATGTTGCGGTTGTGGAGGAACAATGCAGCAACTCTTCCTCTATCTTGAGGACTAACTATGTCCGAATACCTGAGCTCTCCGAGCCGGATACCCGTTCACGGGAGGACATCACCCAAACCCTGAACCTACAGTCACGCAGCGGGCCAGACTCATCGGGCAACATACCAGAATCCGAACTTCCAAGATCGGAAACCCCTTGGCCCCTGGGTCTTAGATCGGGTAAGGGTCTGGACTCAAATCCACCCACCCACCCAGACATAAACGATCTTTCCAACATCAGGCAAGAACCCCATGAAACAGTACATCATTATTGGGCCAGATTCCCCCTTGTGTTGAACAAGGTTAAGGACTGTCGTGAGGAAGATGCAATCTCACTTTTCTGCAATAATTGCACGGACAAGGGAATCCTTAACACCTTAAGTCGCCGTGACATATCACGCTTCGCTGACTTGGCGTCCATAGTACGAAAGTACTGTGCGATGGAAAGCGCCTGGAAAACCGAAACGAAATTTTGGGATAATCCGGCCCCAAATATACACCCAGTCCGAAGTAAAAGGGTGCACTATCATAAGACACCCGAGCTAGTTGCCAAGAAACAAAAACCCTATACAGGGCATGGAACCGTATTGGAGGGATGGCTTAACGGTCCCTGCAAAATTCATAGTACGGCGGATACCATACCAACACACAACCTTAGAGCATGTTGGATACTCCGGCAGGTGGCTAAAAGCGGTGAGGATCTTCTCATCCCAGATGCCGCAGAGCACCATCCCACGGATAACAATATGGTATTAACAGTCTTGAGACCTTCGCATCAAATAATAGGCGCAAGCGAACACTCCGCAGCATTGCCGAAATCTGCCATGTGGTAGCAATAAATCCATGAAGCGACACTGCTATCACCTTCAATGCCAGTGATAAACCTAAATTCCGAACAGCCCGAGCACCAGCCGCACTGGTCCTCAGCCCGATCGTGGACGGCTTTCGACTCACCAAAGTACTCATGGACGGCGGCAGCGGATTAAACCTCATCTATGAGGAAACTCTTCAAAAGATGGAAATAGACTGGAACCGCATTGAGCAAAGTAGCACAACCTTTAGAGGAATCATCCCCAGTCAGGAAGCACGTTGTGCTGGGAAAATCACACTAGATGTGGTATTCGACATGCCGGATAATTACAGGTCCGAAGAAATTACATTCCAAGTGGCCTTGTTCAGCAGTGGTTATCACGCTCTTTTAGGACGGAAGGCGTTCACAATCTTCCAAGCCGTACCCCGTTACGGGTACATGAAGCTCAAAATGCCCGGGCCCAACGGAATCATCACTCTCGCCAGTGATCCAGACACAGCACTCCGCGCCGAAAACAAAACAGCCGCACTGGCCCTCGAGGCATTATCCGAAGCCCTCTCGACCAAGGAATTAACCACGCTATGCTCCACAATGGACAGGGACGACGTGATACTCGACAAGAGATCCAAGTCCACCTCTTTTAAACCAGCGGATGAAATAGTTAAATTCCAAGTCCACCCAACGGACCCTACAAAAACAGCCTCCATCGGGGCATAGTTAAACCCCGCCGTGGACGCCGCACTACAAGAGTTCCTGCGCGAGAATTGGGACATATTCGCCTGGCATCCCCCAGACATGCCAGGAATCCCACGCAGGCTGGCCGAGCATAGCCTCAATATCCTAAAGGGATTCAAGCCGGTCAAGCAAGCTCTTCGGCGTTTCTCCGAACCTAAGAGATAGGCCATGGGAGAAGAACTAGCCAAGTTATTGGAGGCCGGATTCATTAGAGAAATAAAACACCCGGACTGGCTAGCAAACCTGGTGATGGTACCAAAGAAGGATAAATCCTGGCGCCTTTGTGTCGATTTCAAGGACCTCAATAAAGCTTGCCCAAAGGATCCCTTCCCCCTCCCCCGCATCGATCAAATTATTGATGCTACCGCAGGACATGAGTCATTGTGTTTCCTCGACGCATACTCCGGTTACCACCAAACCAAGATGGCGGAGTCCGACCAAGCCGCAACGGCATTCATCACACCATACAGTCCCTTCTGTTTCAACACAATGCCTTTTGGGCTCAGAAACGCCGGCGCAACATATCAGTGCATGATTCAGACATGTCTGGAGAAACAAATCGGCAAAACAGTAGAGACATACGTAGACGATGTGGTCGTCAAAACCAAACACATCGACTCTTTGATAGATGACTTGAGGCTCACATTCAACAACCTCCGAACATACGACATCAAGCTCAATCCGGAAAAATGAGTTTTCGGCATACCAGCCGGAAAGCTCCTGGGTTTCATTGTCTCCAGTAGAGGTATTGAAGCTAATCCGGCCAAAATCCGAGTTTTGTCACAGTTGGCTACCCCAACAGACCTCAAACAAATCCAGAAGTTAACTGGGTGCGTGGCAGTTCTAAGCCGCTTTATCGCCCGCTTAGGAGAAAAGGCTTTACCCCTTTATCGCCTCCTTCGGCGCACCGAACACTTCGAGTGGACGGATGCGGCCACAGCCGGATTGGAAGAAATAAAGGCCATTTTGGCAACCAACCCAATCACGGCCACGCCATACATCGGCAAACCAATGTTGTTGTACATTGCGGCAACTCATCAACTTGTAAGAGCAGTGCTCGTTGTCGAACGGGAAGCGGACGGACATAAATTCCCTCTTCAAAAGCCGGTATACTATGTATCCACTGTCCTCACTCCATGCAAATCACGGTACCCACATTATCAAAAGATAGCCTGTGCGGTATTCATGGCATCCCGGAAGCTGCGACACTACTTTCAAGAGTGTTTGATTACAGTGCCTCGGAAGTGCCACTTAATGATATTATAAACAACTGCGACGCTACGGGCCGGATTGCCAAATGGGCCATTGAGCTCCTCCCGTTCGACATAACATACAAACCTCGATGAGCCATTAAGTCGCAAGTATTGGCCGACTTCGTCGCCGAATGGACGGAGGCCGAACTCCCTAAAGAGTACGGTGCATACTCCAATTGGATCATGCACTTTGACGGTTCTAAAATGCTGGCTGGTCTAGGGGCTGGCATCGTCCTGACGTCCCCAACCGGAGATACCGTTCAGTACGTACTACAAATATTGTATACAGACTCCAACAATGCAGCCGAATACGAAGCTCTGTTGCATGGTCTTCGGATGGCAGTCTCCATGGGCATTCAACGCCTAGAGGTGTGTGGGGATTCAAACCTCGCAATATCCCAAATAAATGGAGACTTTGACGCCAAAGATCTGAAAATGGCGGCCTATCAGAATACCGTCCTAAAAATGTCAGCTCGGTTCGAGGGGCTCGAATTTCACCATGTGGCTCGGGAAAACAATCAGGCGGCGGATATCCTCGCCCGCATCGGCGCAAAACGCGATGCGGTCCCCCCAACATATTTTTGGAGAGGCTGTTCAAGCCATCCGTAGTATGGGAAGGGGACACCAGTAACAACAGTCCGGACCCGGCCAAAATACCCGATACCGAACACTCTGACACAATCGGAGGCTCCGCCACCGAAATAACACCTTTAGCCCACGTAATAATGGCCATCATTGCCCCGTGGACAGAACCATTCCTGGCCTACCTAACTAGATAGGAACTTTCGGAGCACCAAAATGAGGCACGCTGCATAGTGCGGCGATCCAAGGCCTACAGGTTCCATGAGGGAGAATTGTACAAAAAAAAGCACTACCGGAGTCCTTCAAAGGTGCATCTCCAAAGAGGAAGGGCGGAACCTTTTGGCAGAAATTCACGCCGGACTCGGCGGTCACCACGCCGTAGCCCGGGCTCTTGTAAGCAAGGCCTTTCGTACATGATTCTATTGGCCAACGGCCTGGGCAGATGCACAGGACTTGGTCCAACATTGCGCCGGTTGCCAGCTCTTCGCAAATCAAAGCCACATGCCACCCACCGCCCTCCAAACAATCCCCATTATGTGGCCCTTCGCGGTCTGGGGGCTTGACATGGTTGGACCCCTTAAAGGGGGAACCCACAAGAAAAAATACTTACTGGTCATGGTGGATAAATTCACCAAATGGATAGAGGCCAAACCTGTTAAAAAAGCCAAATCCGGACCGGTGATAGACTTCATATCCGGGGTCGTACACTGTTATGGCGTCCCCCATAGCATCATCACTGACAACGGCACGAACTTCATGGCCGATGAGGTAAAACTCTGGTGCAGCAAAATGGGCATCAAGCTCAATTATGCCTCAGTCTATCACCCACAAACCAACGGCCAAGTTGAGCAAGCAAACGGTCTTATAATGAGCGGCATTAAACCCAGATTAGTGCGTTCCTTAACGGAGTCTAACACGCACTGGGTAGAGGAGCTCGACTCCGTACTCTGGGGGCTGCGGACCACGCCGAATCGTAGTACCGAATATACACCCTTCTTTATGGTGTACGGCGCAGAGACAGTTTTGCCCTGTGACATAATTCATGACTCACCTCGAGTGCGCATGTACGAAGAAAGAGAAGCCGAGCTCGATCGGCAGGACAGTCTGGACACCCTGAAGGAGGAGTGCGACGTAGCAAAAGCCCGTTCCGCATTTTATCAGCAACAGGCTCGCAGATACCAAAGCAGAGAAGTACGGGCCAAAACTTATAATGTTGGTGAACTAGTTCTACACCTACCGGATAAGAAAAAGAACAAGCTCGAGCCCAAATGGGAAGGTCCCTTCATTATTGACCAAGTTCTGACCGGTGGAGTGTACCGACTGCGAGATGCATCGACTAATTGACTCGAGCCGAACCCATGGAATGCGGCCAGGCTCCGAAGATTCTACGCCTAGCGCCGGACTTTATGTTCGTCCCCTTCCTCTGTCCATTTTTTGCATATACATTATTTGTCTTGTTTTTCTTTCTTTCTTCTATTCTTTCTCTAGGCCTTCAAGGGCCAACTTGTGCCTCACTTGCACATTATAGATGCGCTATCCGCACTCATCATACCCAGGGGCTTCTTTCACAGAAGCTTAAATTATTTATCTGGGCCTCATGCCCCACACATGTTTTATACTTCCGCATGTACCTTTTTCGCCATTATATGCATCGATATGACTTAAGTTTTGACCAAGCTGGGTTGCCTGGCTCTTGTATTTATGCCCTACGTTCCCGTTAATTCGGCTAGGGCATAAGGGGAGCACCTCTGCGATTGTTACTGCCGGGTCAGCCGGATGTGTACCTCAGACTGGGTGAAGCCGAAAGCTAGCGTTCTTAAGGGAATATTCGGTCGGTGAACAAAAGATGATTTTTTACTTATTTTTCATATGTGCCCCCAGATGTTCTTTCCTGCGTTTCCTATCACAGTCCGGACATGCACTTTAGGGCATGCGTACCCAGGGAAAGGAACCCTTAACGGAACTATTCTCCCTAGAAGATGTTTCTTACTACCCATGTAATATAACATAACTAGTTGGGCACTTGTCTATTCAAGCACTAATGACCCCTACGCCTGGTCTCCACGCATACCCCAGTTCTTATATAACTGAGCGGGTATTCGGACACACTCCGGACTATCGGGTCCCGAGATTGAAGCGAAAAGGTCCGCCATGACAAATGATCTACAATCCGGCTAGAAGGCATTATACATGTCACTTTAATTACATAGTCATGCAGACTGACTAAATTCCTCTTCTATACCGTCCAACAGGCGGTCTAGCTTACAATCCTGTTGGGAATACTTTGCGGCTAATTCTACTTGCCCATAAACTAAGCTAACATGGATCTCTTTCCCGTCGGGCCCCACAGGTCCGACTTCGGCCATGTGATTTGGGTCAGCCTTGGTATACCACGTCTTCACCATGGCCCAGGCTTCCCTGGCACCTTGACGGCAGGCCGATATCTTCCATAATCGGAAGCGCTGCCGTGCTCCTTTGAGCTTCTCCGTAAGCTCTGCAACGCCTTCTGGCAAGGAGACGGAGGGCCATAAGGCCTGGGCAATACCTTGCATCACCTGCCAAACTTGTTCGTGCAGTTGCGAGGGCTCGGATAGAAGATCACCCGCAGACCCGGGCATTTCCTCCGCGGGACGACCTGTTAGCATACCTACAGACATAACGCTGTTAGTCGACTTCTTCGCCGAACTCCTTCCAAAGGATTCGTTCAAGCACTTACTGAAAATGCCGCGTCGAAGCCGCTTATTCTCCTTCCCGGAGTCGGCAAGCTGGGCTCAAACGTCTTTTAGTTCCATGCTCAGCTTGGTATTGGCGTCTTGGAGATCGTTTTTCTCCCGCCTCACCTGAGTCAGCACGTGATCGCCAGCTTGTAGCTGTCGCACAACGTGTTGGTTCTTCGGATTTCCTCCGGATTCATCTGCAACATCTATTGTTAGATCTGCAGCCACGCCGCACACTATATGGTAACCATCATTCTTTAAAGTGAATATTACCAGCGGGAGACTTTTTCGGTTCCTGCAATGCGGCAACAGCGGCCCGCAGTTGGGTCTTGCATTCCTCCAGCTCCTGTGACAGCCTAGTATTCTTCTCTGTAAGAACCTGCACAATAAATATGATCCTTAAATCAGTTGTGCTAACTGTTTCAAGTCTCAGGGGCTACTGATACATATAAATCGTCAGATTTACTCACCCGTACATCCTTTACATACTGATCCGTGGCTCTGGCTAGACCATCTTGAGCAGCACGGAGGTACGCCTCTCCAGAATTGAAGGCATCAAATGCCTCTGGTGAGAAACAAGCGTCATGGAGTACGGCCCACCGGCGCCTATGATTCATGGCGCTTTCCACTTCTGAGTTTGTAGCGTATAATCTATCTGCATCCTCTGTAGGGGGATTATCCAGCGCCTGCCCCATATCGGCTTCTGCCTCTATGTCCGGTCCTGGTGCCCGACTGGTGGAAGCGTGATTGGCAACATCATCGGACATGTTCCGGCGAGCGTTTTTTCTGTTAAAGAAACACGAACGTCATTACATTTCGAGAAAGACAACAACCACGGAGCGGGGGTTTTGTTATACCTTTGCGTCGGCGTCTCCGTCCTGACCGCCTTCCTTTTTGACCTACCCGGCCTCGGTGCCTCTTGTTGGCAAGTTGTTGCGGGTTCGGCAGGGCGTCCCGAATGCCTTCCCTGTAAAAATGCCATATGTATATGGTGGGTGAAGTGTCTAAAAGGGGATGCTAGTTTTTGGAGTTGGGATTTTTGGTTTTTCTTACGTGCGATGCAGGGAGCAGTCCGGGATAGTCTACCATAATGGCCACCATGGCATCATCGCAGCTTAACTAATAGAACTGCCGGTCTATCAGCTCCATGAATATAACTGGATCTTCTTCAAGTCCGGAGTCAAGGGCCCGGTCGGGGTCCTCTGGTTGTGGAGAAGGGCTACTGACCTCCTTTATGGCTTTTCACAGTTCCTGCCGCAAAGTGGCAAGGTGAATATTTACGACAAAGAATGCGGGAAAATGGGAGTGAGGAGATATAACTTACCCAGCTTGGGGGATTGTACATGGAGAATCCATCCCATGGCTTGATGCGGATGAACTCCTCTTCCTCTCCCTTGAACAATTCGGACATAATTTTTGCTAAAGCGGCAGCATTTTCCGGACCCTTATGCCCGCAACGGGTGGCGTCATCCGCCCCGTTAAAACACCACAAGGGGTGCCCACGATATTGAAGTGGTTGCACTCCCCGCATTATGCAAATCGACATAACTTCGATTATTGTCAATCCTGATTGAGCCAGTGTTTTAATTCGGTTCATCAGGTAGAGAACTTCTCCATTATCTTCCACCTGGGGGCTCTGTGGATGCCAACTTTGGCGTTTCTTCAGAGGAGCATTGCTGAACTCAGGAAGACCCCGCCGAACAGGGTCCGGAAGGGGAACGTCCTCCATGTAAAACCATTCCGAAGGCCAGTCTTCGGACGACTTCTTTGGGGTACCGGACAGGTATCCGGTATCGGTGATGCGCCATATTTCGGCTCCGCCCACTTGATAAAGTGACCCCCTCTGTGTGCGGGGGACGAGGCAAAATAGCCTTTTCCACAGCTCGAAGTGAGCCTCGCAGCCCAGGAACAACTCGCAGAGAGCAACATAGCCGGCGATGTGAAGAATGGAGGCAGGGGTAAAATTGTGTAATTGGAGGCCGTAGAACTCCAGGAGCCCGCGGAGGAACGGATGAATCGGAAATCCGAGTCCCTTCAATAGATAGGGGACAAGGCATACCCGCTCCCCCGTAGAGGGGCTGGGGAAGCTCTCCGCTTGCTCCCCGCCATTGTAGGTGGCGAGCCTGGCTCGGACGGGCACCATACACGCCGGAGGGAGAAATCCCTTAGTCTGCAGTTCGACTAATCGACTGTGTGGGACTGAACACCTCTCCCAATCACTGGGCTTAGGGCTACGGGGGCGAGAGGAGGAGCTGCAGAAGTCGGCCATGCTGGAATGGATCTTTCCAAAACGCGCTCTGATGGATTCTCGCTGGGGGGAGGATGGTATGGATCGGATCTAAGAATCCCCATCCCTTTAATAAACAATTTATTTATCTGGCTAGGGGGCGAATGTAAAAACGCCCTGGCGCCTCGTATCCATTCGACGCGTGGGAGATAGCCCTCATGGGGCACAGAAGCCAAGAGGTTCAACATTTATGAGGCCGGACACTGCTTACAAACACTCGAAAATTGGAGAAGAACCGCCTTGCAATGCCGAAGACAACACTGCGCACCGGACTCATCGTCATTGAAGCCTAGTTCAGGGGCTACTAAGGGAGTCCGGGATTACGGGTCTCCGGACAGCCGGACTATATCCTTTGGCCGGACTGTTGGACTATGAAGATACAAGATTGAAGACTCCGTCTCGTGTCCGGATGGGACTCTACTTGGCGTGGAAGGCAAGCCAGGCAATACGGATATGTATATCTCCTCCTTTGTAACCGACCTTGTGTAACCCTAGCCCCCTCCGGTGTCTATATAAACCGGAGGGTTTTAGTCCGTAGGACAACATACAATCATACCATAGGCTAGCTTCTAGGGTTTAGCCTCTCCGATCTCGTGGTAGATCAACTCTTGTAATACCCATATCATCAAGAATAAATCAAGCAGGACGTAGGGTTTTACCTCCATCAAGAGGACCCGAACCTGGGTAAAACATCGTGTCCCCTGCCTCCTGTTACCATCCGCCTTAGACGCACAGTTCGGGACCCCCTACCCGAGATCCACCGGTTTTGACACCGACACTTACTATTCATTTCATTGAGCCATTCTTTTTGAGCTTTAAGTACTTGTTCTACTTGAGTGGTAACCATAGAAGCATGTTTGCTAACAAGTTTAAGTTCACCTCTAATATTAGTCATATAATCATCCAAGTATTTAATCATATCAGCATCTTGTTTTAATTGTCTACCAAAATAAGCATTGAAGTCTTCTTGCTTAAACATAAAATTATCGAACTCATCCAAGCACTGACTAGCAATTTTAGTAGGAGGGATTTCAGCTTTATCATATCTATAGAGAGAATTTACTTTTACTACCTGTGTCGGGTTATCGACACTACAACAGGAAAGAGCTTTTGTAACACGGTGTTATGTTACTACAGGCCCAAAACAGTGTTACTAGCCAAGTAGTAACACATTTTGAAATGTGTTCCATTAGACCGTGTTACTAAGAGGTGTCCGTGTCACATATAGTGGGTGTTACAATAGATTAAAAATTGTGTTACATTTATGTTATAGTAACATGCATATCATGTGTTACCAAACGTGCGGTAACACATTTTTGCAACTATAGTAACACCCTATTAACATATTTTTGTAGATATAGAACATTGTGGTAACATGTTTTTGTAACTGTAGTAACACAACTTGTAACACAATATCAAAATATCATAACACTATAATCTATAGTTGTCAATCACCTAGTAACATATCTATAGCTATAGTAACACCATCAGTAACACTACTATATTAGTATGGTGACATAATTAATGTATTTCTTTTTTAATTATTAACCACAAAATTAGGTACCCATTTATTTAATATAGATTTATTTAATATAAAATCAATGCAATTGCTCAAATAGGTAATTATTATTATTATTTATTATGTTGCTTGGCACCATAAAAAGATAGAGAAATTGAAGGATAACACATACACAAATTAAAAATATTAATATATTTATTATATAGAAGAGTGTAGGATACATATGCATTACAATAAACAAATACCAATATTATTGGTGCAACAGAATATCATCCATATCAATTTGACTATAGAGAACACGACTATGTAGAATATTACACCATAGCAGATGCATCAATTCGACCAAAGAAAAAGATCTTGGGAATCATATTACATTTTTCAATCTATCAATGTAAACTACAGGTATTGCTAAGTAAATCTTCTTTGCTGCTTGATCCAGCCAAAGAATTCAGCTGCAACTCAATTATCCTTCTTTTGAATCTGTAAAAGAAAATTAAACCTTACAGTTATGTGATTAAATGTATAAAAATATAAATTCGAAGTATGAAAGAAAAAAATACTTTAACTTACAAAAGCTCAAGGCCATGCACTTAAGTATCCTGAAGCAAAAGCATCACCAATTCTCCGCAATCAGAAACTCCCCTTGCTAACTCCTCATTATCCAGAATAGGTTCATCCATGGCAAAGTTATAAAGAATATAAACATTCTATATGAATTATCAATGAGCGCGTCCATATGACTACATAAACATATACCTGGAAACCAGTAGCCAGCATTACAATGCCTTTAAGCAACATGGAACTGTTATTCATAAACCCTTGAGGCATCGACACTAACCGAGCTCCCCGCAAACATTCTGTAAGAGTAGAATGATAAATAACTCGACATAGAAATAGATGTACAGCCACACGCTACAAACTATAAGCATGCAGTATAAACAAATATTCAACAGATTTGGAATTTAATGTATAACCTATTTTGCACATAATGTAAGGACAGGTACTTGGTAAAAGGTCATGGTATCTTACATTTACCTAAATAACAAAGTAACCAGGATGGGTACTTGGTAAGCGGTGATGCTATCACCCATTGGATTACTAAAAAGCACGGACACGGGGATGGAAGGACGGGGATACGCATACGGGGATACGGGATACGACATTTTCCAAAAACAGCCATTCGGGGATACGGTGAGTATATATAAAATAAAATAAAAATATGACATATAATATAGAATTAAGACAGAAAATTAAAGAAAAAAAGTTGAGAATAGAGAATACTGCCCCATTTGGTGGCTCTTTTATCAAGTGCTTGATTGATCCTCGTCATTGCAAGTTGCATCTTGTATAACACATCAAACAGCAAAGAAGATTAGAAAAATAGAAGAAATAACCAGAAGACAATATGAACACATCAAAAGAGTAAAGACTTTTGTTTTGCTCACCCAATTTGCAATGCCATTTGGCTCCCAATTGCAGCACCAGAACCCGGACGCCCTTCACTCTCACCCACGGATGATTGGCTACCGGCTGTGCCACTCGCAGATGCCATGGTTTGGTACCTATCAGGCCAACAACAAGCAATCAATTCCTATCAAGAACAGCAGCAACCAGCAACCAGCAGCACAAGCAAAGAGCAGAAAGCAGCAAGCATCAGATCCAATAACTTAGTGCAAGCAAACAGCAGTAGAGCACCAAGCAGCAAGCATCTGAAGATTAAAAGTGGAAGAGGTTGAAGAAGAATGAGGAGAGGATGCAGCTGGGTTACCTGCGGCTGCGAGGAGAGGTTGCTGCTGCTGCTGCTGGTGCTAGAGGGGACGGTCGCCGGTCGAATCCAGGCGCGCCGGCGGCGGTGGCGGCGAGTCCAGGCGGTGGGGGCGAGTCCAGGAGGTGGCGGCGCCATCTGTGCGACCTGGGAGGCAGGGAGGGAGAGCCTCTTCATTATGTCGTGACCCTGCAAGATGGGCCAGGCCGTATCCCTAACGTGTCCCCGCGTATCCCAGCGTATCCCAGTGTATCCCAATTGTTTTTTCTTTTTTTTAATTCGAATTTCGGGGATACTCCAAAATTCGCGTATCCGGGCGTATCCTGCCGTATCCCCGTATCCCGGCGTATCAGGACGGCAGTTCGGCGATTCCTGGCGTGTCCGTGCTTTTTAGTTGGATTATATCGAACTAGCAGATGAGATTGAGATACGAGAAATATAAGAATTAATGTGGAAATGGACAGACAAGCATCTGCTGTATTTTCAAAGTGATAATTGGGATATACTACACCAATGATCTTACATCTACTGTTGTACGGCCTGCAGAACCCTTACCAGGAAAAGCACTATGTAATACACCTAAATTCCTTGTCAGTAAAGTAGATATGCATATTGTTGTACGGCCTGCAGAACCCTTACCAGAAAAAGCACTATGTATTACGCCTAAATTCCCTGTCAGTAAAGTAGATATCCATAGTGCTCTACACAATCTCTGTTATGTGATCTGGGACACCATCTTCTCCAACATTACCTCTGCATTAATCCATGGAATGACATGAGCACATAAGTATATTGAGTAGAAGAGTAAACTCATCAAAGGAACTCAAAGTAATGATACAAACTTTCTACAAGATACTTATGTTCCTGAAAGGTATGCACCGGGCTAGCCTGAATCTGTGATACTTGCCTACTTGAAAGATATGTGCTGGCTACGCTGAATCTGTGATACTTACTTTCCTGAAATATATGTGCTAGGCTAGACCGAATCTGTACCAGATTATTATCACTAGACGATCTAGAAATACACATATATACAACATTGATTGCGCTAAATCAATTGCATGCCCAATTAATTTAATTCTGAAATTGCTAATTGACTGGGAACAACAAGCAGACAAGCAACAATTATTCGTGGGTATTGGGTAGAAAGCAGCAACAGCGCAAGTATTCAGTCAAGTGAGCAGCCTGACACAAGATCTGTGAGCCAGCCACAACAGATTCCACAAAAGCATGCACCCACTGTTTGATGTTCCAGGAGATGTCACAGTATTCAGTCAGCTATCTTCAGGTAATGACAATGTCCACCGCAGGCCTTTCGGGCTTTTGACATTATTCAATCGGTCCTGCTTAACATGGATAAGTACTAGTGTTACTAACAGAACAATAAGTTGAGAAATGCATCGCTAGCTCATGCATGTGAATCCTAATTCTAAGTTGTGTCACTGGAAAGTCTGGCCAGGTGAGGTGCATGCCTGCCTGTACATACACTGATCATGAATGGCATGCAGAACCTAGAAACAGATTTCCACTAGGCGTCGAGATAGCAACGACAGTGTATCTTACGCCTTACGCCCTAAATTAGCTGCCATCGTAGTTAGCTGCCAATATTCAAATCATGTGTTCCTGGTTAGATAATCAGGCGCCTGTTTACAGAACAGGGCGTCTTATAAGTACAGGGCACCTAAAACCAGATGAACAGAATCTAATTCATCAGTATAAGCACTTGTTTACGAAACATGGCATCTTTAAAATTTATAGAATAATTCCACTTGATCCAGTGCATACAATATTATTGTGATGCGGTCCACTAAGGGTGTGTTTGGTTGGGGAACCAAGTGAAATGTAATGGCATGGTTCCATTCTATTAGAATGGGTCCATTCCGTTCGTGACATTTCAGTGTTTGGTTGATGAGATGGAATGGAATGATGACACTGTAACTTTACATGTTCAATAAAAAATCATATGGCATTTCAACTATATTTGTACCATAAATAGTTTATAAATCCATCGTATAACAGGCTGGCCCATAACTCAAAAAAACATATATTTCAATCCGTATATTCTCAGACATTTACAGTGATTGAATATGAACAAAACACTGCATTTTCTCGAACAAGAACTTGCTCCTGCTAGCGAACCGAAGATTGCATCCAGGCCAGGTCGCCGTCGCCCCCAGCTAGCAAGGTCGCTGCTGCCCTCTCCGTCGCCCCCATAGCCGCTAGTCAGGTCGTTGCAGCCCTCCGTCGCGCCATAGCCCCTGGTCAGGTCGTTGCAGCACCCTCCGCCGCCCCTCTCATAGGTCTGGTCGCTGCTGCCCCTGCCATAGGTCAGGTCGTTGCCGCATGCAGAGCCCGCGAGATCCAGCGGCGCCGCTTTTCTCCTTCCGTCAGATCTGTGGTGCGCCGCCAGCAGGGATTGAGGATAGTGACGACCTCTACCACCGGTCTGAGGGGGAGACGAGAGTGAAGAACCGGCGAGAGGGAGGGAGGAGGAGCGATGGCTGCAAGGGAGAGGATCGGGATGGCGCGTCGGAAGGGAGACGGAGCGACGACAGCCGGAAAAGATGGATGGGAGGCCGAGGCTGTCGGGAGGGAGGAGGGAATGAGAGGCCGTTCTGCGTGGTTCCTTCAAATCGGAGGTATGAGTGCGTTCCGTATATAGGTGGAATATTCCGTTTTTGAGGAAGAGTGGGTTCCGGTACTTAGGGCATCTCTAGCTGTTGGCCCTCCAGGGGCGTCTAAAAGCGCTGCCTGTGGATGAGCCGATGTAAAAAATGGCCCTGAGGGCAAAAGGGTCCCCAGCTGTTGGCCCCCAGGGCCGCCCTCAGGCGCGTATTTAAAAAAAAGGACCGTTCGGCGAAGTTATGATAAAAACTAGTTAAATTTCGGCCAAACATGACAAATTTCGGTGAAATTCGCGCATTTTCATTACATTAACCTAATCTAAAAAAGAAAAGGGCTGAAGTCGTCGCCGCCATCGTCGTCGTCGGCCTTCTCCTCCTTGACGCGGGCGCCCCTGCTGGACCCCTGCCCGGCGTCACCATGGCGGACTGGCGGCGGCGCGTCGTCGTCGTCGTCGTTGTCGCATAAGACGACGACCCCGTCTTCAACGCGGCCGTGTCGGCGCTCCTCGAAGCGGCGCAGGGCGGCGCGCTGGCGTTCCTTCTCCTTCTCCCGGCGCGCCTTCTCCATCGCAATGGAGTCCTGGCGCGCCCATTCTAGGGCCGCGTCGTCGTCGTCGAACTCCGCCTCCACCGGCGCTAGCCCCGGCTCCGTCTTCACCGGTGCCAGCCCCGGCTCCATCTTCGGCTTGATGAAGCGCGGAGGAGCCGACGAGGAGGGGCGCGCTGGCCGCCCTCGTTGATGACGATGCCGACGCTGCAAGTGCGCCGACCGATTGGCGTCTCCGTCACGGGTTCGACCTTGACACCGAGAAGCGCCGGAGAACCGGAGGAGTGGGAAGATGAGCGAGAGGAGGAAGACGAGGAGGAGGCAAACCTCCTTGGCGCCCATGCGCGTCGGTGTTGCGACGGGGCGGCCCTTGTCATAGGATAGGTCAACGGCGGGTTGTTGCTGCCGTCGAGGTGCGTCAGCACGCCCTCCAGCGTGCGGCCCGGGACGCCCCACCACAGGTGGCGCCCCACTCTGTTCTTCACGCCGTCGACCACCGGTGCGTCGTTGGTGGAGGCCAGGCGCTGCTGCTGGCGGCGCTGGAAGTACGCCGCCCAAGCCGCGTGATTGCCGGCGGCGTACTGGGGGAGGGAGCGCTCGTCGTCGGTCAGGGAGGCGTGCGCGACCTCGACCTCCTCGGCGAAGTACGTGGACTTCGCCACGGCGTCGGGTAACGGGGGAACGGGCACTCCCCCGTTGCTGAGCCGCCACCCCGTCGGTCCGGCGCGCATGTCCGGCGACGCCGGGATGTTCGCCTGGAACAGGAGCCAGGACTCCTATTCGCGGAGCGAACGGCGGCCGAAGCCGTTCGCTGCCGCCTCGTCTCCGGGGAAGCGCTCTGCCATGGCGACGGGCTCGGCGGTGGTAGAGAGGGAGAGAGGGGCTGCCGGTGGCGCTCGGGAGAGGAAGACGGAGACGGGGAGAGAGGAGCTGGGCGGCGGCGAGGGACGAGTCTGGTGTGGGCACTGGCGAGAACCGCCGGCTTTTATAGCCGCTCCGCGCCCGTGTGTACGCGTGCGAGGGAGGGGAAGCGTCAGCGCGCCGTACCGAGACGCGCCGCCCGTGAGGAATTAATGGCAGCCTTGCTATTGATTCCCCGTGGGAACCGAGGCAGTTGGGGGGGAGACGAGCCGCCGTGTCTCTGACGCGGCTAGCCCGCGGCTTTTTCGCCTGCTGCTGGAAGAGAGGATGCTGGAGACAGAGGTCGCCAGTCCAGTCCAGGAGGCGGAGGTGGTGTCGAGTCCAGCGGCAGTGACGACATTGAGCCCAGGCGGCGGCGGCGGCGGAGATCTAGGAAGAGGCAGCGCGTTCGCTGCTGCTGGAAGCACCTCCGTTTTCTATATGGGCCGAGGCTATTTATGGGCCGAGCCGTATCCCTAGCCTATCACGCACGTATGCCAGCCGTGTCCTCGTTTCACCTAAAAAAACATGCATTTCTCCAAAAAAAAACATGTCGTGTCCTTGTGTTTTTTGTTTTTTTTTTAATTCAAAAAACATGGGATACTATAGGACACGCCTGTGACGACGTATCATGGTGTGTCGCTGTATCCCACCTATCAGGACGGCGAGATGGCAATTTTTGCCGTATCAATGCTTTCGTGACACGCAACATCAAAAACTGCAGCGGACAACAAAAAAAGGGTGCATTTCCTACAAAAAGAAATATATGGGTGCAGCGTAATGGTGTGGCCTACCACAATGGAGGAGGAGGACGTGGAGTTGCCGGTGGTGGTGTTGTGTACCAGTCTGAGAGGGTGACGGGGTGGTCATCGTCGGGTAGTAGTAGAAGAACTTGCCATTGATGTTCTCCTTCATGCGCAAGATACGGTCGAGGACGAGGTCATTAGAGGCGGCGTTGGGTGAATGGAAGGTGGAGGAAGAGGAGGTGCGGCAAGGAAGCCCTCTCCCATATATAGGTACTCTCTGGCGTTGTGGCCATGACTAGGAGAGTCAGTGGTTGATGGAGGCTAGCCTACTAGCAATGACGATGATCACGACACCACAGTGGCACCACAACGCATGATCATGGTGCGAATCCTAGCAGGAACCCAATGGACCGAAACTACGCCTCCACGTGCACGCCGACATCAGCAAGGTTTTCCTCCCCGACGACACAAGGCGACGCGGTGAAGGAGAATGTGAAGTGGGGATAGGCCAATTGGATTATGGATTGGACTTTATTTCATTTTTATTTAGTTTATATTGCTAACAAATATATTTAGTTAGAACTTATGCTTTTGGAAATGCCCTCAAGATTATCTTAAATAAAAATGTCACCAAGATCGAGGTTGTTTGTATGGTCAATAGGAATCTTTTCTATCATTTCAATCAAATTTAGTATGCAAATTATACAATACAATTACAAAATTAGCGGTATACACACACACACACACACACACACACACACACATATATATATAGCTTTGAATTACTTGTAAATACTAAGAACGTGTATGTACTCATGAATAGTGTACAACATGCAAGTGTGAGCACCCCTCCCATCGTGTGATCTAATCAAGCTAGTCATGACCAAAACTAGTTACCTTATTAGTCCATACTAATTGTTTACATTTCTATGAGTAAGGGTACCTATCTATGCGAGAGATTCATCAATTATGAAAGATAGGTTTCTCATAATTGAAGAATCATCTGATCGTAACGCATCCCCCCATAAATAGCTATGAAACTACCAAGCATTGCCTCTATATAAGAGAACGCACGGAGGCTCCGTCAAAGCGGGGACATTCTAGAGAATCTATGCTCGTACTCTAGCTCAAAGTAGATCCACGCAACATTATTTATAACCCTCGTCAAATGGTAGGACCAGGGGCTACTGACGGTGTCACGGGAAACCGGGTGCCCCGAGCACACTATAATTGTGTACCCTAGCATGCATTGGATCAAACCATAAGTTTACTTGTAATGTGGTATGGTAATGTGGATTTACTATAGGTGTGAGATTATGATCTACTAATTGATATAAAAAAATATTAAGGTTGAAGACGACTAGCCAGAACCATATGCGCCCTTGGTATGCTATCCCGGCAGCCAAATGGAGCATGCTTCTCTGCCCCGGGACAGTTAGCGGCACCTAGAACATCGGTGAAGGTTGTACTAACAATAGATGATTGTGAACATTGGTAGCGATGGTCGGAGTAGACCCTGACGAAACTATTATAGATGGTCTCGTCATTGTTGTGTCGACATATATAGCTCTCACCGGGATGGACACATATCATGAAATTCCCAAGAAACCACACCAACTTCCAACAAAAGGAACCAATTTTGTTGTGCGTGAAGAACTGCTTAGTGGCATAGGATCGAATAATGAACATCTAAAGAAACCTTCAAAACCCTTGGAACGACAGATGCGAAAGGTTTTCACATCGGTCTAGTCTCCTCCTTTGCTTGCACCTCCATGACGATAGAGAAAAAGGGAGACGAGGCCAGCTACACCCATAGTTTAAGAAATCGACCATACCAGTAGTCGGATCTAAAATAGAATGTTGGGACCAACATCTCTCCATGAGGGACTGCCAGTGAGGCCCTTTCACGAGACATGCGATGCGTATGATGGACAAAGACAAGATGACCAATTTCGTGAACACAAACCTTAGTACATTGGAACACGATCCAAGGTCCCAAGAGGTAGACGATTGACCTTGCATCGACCGACCACCCCTGGCGACGGCCTTGATTAAATGCTCTAAACCATCAATCATCAATGCTACTAAACCAGGAAAAACTAGTGACGCAGAAAAAACAAGGAAAAACTAGTTAACCGGACTATTTTTATTTTTATCTGATGAAACTGGCGAACCAAGTGATTTGCACTACTTCAAAGTTCAAATACATATGTTCAAAAAAAAGTTCAAATACATGGTACAATTATGCTAAATATTTTTTTGAGACAATGCTAAATATATATAGGTCTTAATTTAGCGAGGTCTGGAGGTTCTTCAATAAATAAAGGATTAAGATCATATGTTTCTTCAACGGGCGGTAAATTAAGACCATGTATTTCTTCAATAGGAGGTAAATTCTTAACATCTTCAGCTTTAATACATTTTTCTTTCATAGATTTCTTTGCCTCTTGCATATCTTCAGGACTGAGAAATAGAATACCTCTCTTCTTCGGAGTTGGTTTAGGAATAGGCTCATTAATTGGAGCAGGAGCTGGCTCAGGAGGTGCCCAATTATTTTCATTTGTCAACATATTATTCAATAAGATTTCAGCTTCATATGGTGTTCTTTCCCTGAAAAGAGAACCAACACAACTATCCAGGTAATCTCTGGAAAGCATTGGTTAGTCAATTATAAAAGATATCAAGTATTTCATTTTTCTTAAGAGGATGATCAGGCAAAGCATTAAGTAACTTGAGAAGCCTCCCCCAAGCTTGTGGGAGACTCTCTTCTTTAATTTGCACAAAGTTGTATATTTCCTTTAAAGCAGCTTGTTTCTTATGAGCAGGGAAATATTTAGCAGAGAAGTAGTAAATCATATCCTGGAGACTACGCACACAACCATGATCAAGAGAATTGAACCATATCTTAGCATCACCCTTTAATGAGAATGGAAATATTTTAAGGATATAAAAGTAGCGAGTTCTCTCATCTTTAGTGAATAGGGTGGCTATATCATTCAGTTTAGTAAGATGTGCCACAACAGTTTCAGATTCATAACCATGAAAAGGATCGGATTCAACTAAAGTAATTATATCAGGATCAACAGAGAATTCATAATCCTTATCAGTAACAAAGATAGGTGGTAGCAAAAGTAGGGTCAGGTTTCATTCTAGCATTTAGAGATTGCTTACTCCATTTAGCTAATAATTTTTTAAGTCCAGTTCTATTTCTGCAAGCTAAAATAGCAAAAGAAGCTTCTTGATCAAATAAATAACCCTCGGGAATAACAAGTGATTCTTCATCATCACTTTCATCAGTATCATCAGATTCCATATTTTCAATTTCTCTAGCCCTAGCAAGTTGTTCATCAAGAAAATCACTAAGTGGCATAGTAGTATCAGGCATAGAGGTAGTTTCATCATAAGTATCATGCATAGCAGAAGTAGCATCATCAATAACATGTGACATATCAGAACGAATAGCAGAAGCAGGTGTAGGTGTCGCAAATTTACTCATAACAGAAGGTGAATCAAGTGCGGAGCTAGATGACAGTTCCTTACCTCCCCTCGTAGTTGAGGGATAAATCTTAGTTTTTGGATCTCTCAAGTTCTTCATAGTGTCCAGCAGATATAAATCCCAAGTGACTCAAAGAATAGAGCTATGCTCCCCGGCAACGGGGCCAGAAATTAGTCTTGATGACCCACAAGTATAGGGGATCGCAACAGCTTTTGAGGGTACAGTATTCAACCCAAATTTATTGATTCGACACAAGGGGAGCCAAAGAATATTCTCAAGTATTAGCAGCTGAGTTGTCAATTCAACCACACCTGGAAACTTAGTATCTGCAGCAAAGTGTTTAGTAGCAAAGTAATATGATAGTGATGGTAATGGTAACGAAAGAGTAACGAAAGTAAAGTAATGTTTTTGGTATTTTGTAGTCATTGTAACAATAGCAACGGGAAAGTAAATAAGCGTAAACCAGTATATGGAAAGCTCATAGGCATCAGATCAATGATGGATAATTATGCCGGATGTGGTTCATCATGTAACAGTCATAACATAGGGTGACACAGAACTAGCTCCAATTCATCAATGTAATGTAGGCATGTATTCCGAATATAGTCATACGTGCTTATGGAAAAGAACTTGCATGACATCTTTTGTCCTACCCTCCCGTGGCAGCGGGGTCCTAATGGAAACTAAGGGATATTAAGGCCTCCTTTTAATAGAGAACCGGAACAAAGCATTAGCACATAGTGAATACATGAACTCCTCAAACTACGGTCATCACCGGTAAGTATCCCGATTATTGTCACTTCGGGGTTAACGGATCATAACACATAATAGGTGACTATAGACTTGCAAGATAGGATCAAGAACTCTCATATATTGATGAAAACATAATAGGTTCATATCTGAAATCATGGCACTCGGGCCCTAGTGACAAGCATTAAGCGTAGCAAAGTCATAGCAACATCAATCTCAGAACATAGTGGATACTAGGGATCAAATCCTAACAAAACTAACTCGATTACATGATAGATCTCATCCAACCCATCACCGTCCAGCAAGCCTACGATGGAATTACTCACGCACGGCGGTGAGCATCATGAAATTGGTGATGGAGGATGGTTGATGATGACGATGGCGACGGATTCCCCTCTCCGGAGCCCCGAACGGACTCCAGATCAGCCCTCTCGAGAGGTTTTAGGGCTTGGCGGTGGCTCCGTATCGTAAAACGCGATGATTTCTTCTCTCCTATTTTTTTCTCCCCGAAAGCAGATATATAGAGTTGGAGTTGGAGTCGGGAGGTCTCCAGGGGGCCCATGAGGCAGGGGGCGCGCCCCCCACCCTCGTGAGCAGGGTGTGGGCCCCCTGGTCTTCATCTTTGGCGAGGATTTTTTATTATTTATTGTAAGATATTCCGTGGAGTTTCAGGTCATTCCGAGAACTTTTGTTTTCTGCACATAAAACAACATCATGGCAATTCTGCTGAAAACAGCGTCAGTCCGAGTTAGTTCCATTCAAATCATACAAGTTAGAGTCCAAAACAGGGCAAAAGTGTTTGGAAAAGTAGATACGATGGAGACGTATCAGTAGGTCTTTGCCCGTACTTCTCTGCTTTGGTATCGCCGAGCCTGCTGTTGATAGAATGTGGAACGGGCCTTTGCGACGTCACACTCCTCCTCCAGGTCGTCTAAGTCGTCCTGCCGATCGATCTCGGCTTCTCTCTCTTCATACATGCACACTTGAGGTGAGTCATGAATAATGTCGCAAGGCAAGACTGCCTTCGCACCGTACACCATGAAAAAGGGTGTATATTCGGTCGTGCGATTGGGCGTGGTCCGCAGCCCCCAGAGTACGGAATCGAGTTCCTTGACCCAGTGTTTGTCCGGTTCTTGCAGAGATCGCACTAGTCTGGGTTTGATGCCGCTCATTATCATGCCGTTAGCCCGTTTGACCTGACCGTTCATCTGAGGGTGGTATACAGAGGCGTAATCAAGCTTGATGCCCAAATTGGCGCACCAAGTTTTCACCTTGTCGGTTGCAAAGTTAGAGCCGTTGTCAGTAATAATACTGTGCGGGACACCGTAACGGTGTACGACGCCGGATATGAAGTCTATCACCGGTCCGGCTTCCGCCGTTTTAACTGGTTTGGCTTCTATCCACTTAGTAAATTTGTCGACCATAACCAATAAGTATTTCTTCTTATGGCTTCCCCCTTTAAAAGGTCCGACCATATCGAGCCCCCAGACCGCAAAGGGCCAAGTAATGGGGATTTTTCGGAGGGCAATGGGCGGCATATGGCTTTGATTAGCGAAAAACTGGCATCCGACGCAGCGTTGTATGAGGTCTTGTGCGTCTGCCCGGGCTGTGGGCCAAAAGAAACCCGCGCGGAAGGCTTTAATTACAAGAGCCCGGGCTGCGGCATGATGACCTCCAAGACCAGCGTGTATTTCAACCAAGAGTTGTCGTCCCTCTTCTTCAGAGATAAATCGTTGAAGGACTCTGGTAGTACTTTTCTTGTACAGTTCTCCTTCGTGAACTTTGTAGGCTTTTGAACGTCGAACAATGCGACGGGCCTCAGTTTGATCCTCAGGGAGCTCATTCCTAGTGAGGTAGGCAAGGAAAGGCTCGGTCCACGGGGCAATTACAGCCATGATTTCATGGGCCGATGGTGTTATTTCGGTGCCCGAGCCCCCGATGATATCGGGACTGTGTTCGGAATCGGGGGATATGATCGGCTCCGGGTCGGTGCTCCTGTTCTCGTCCTGCCACACCACAGATGGCTTGAAGAGCCTTTCCACAAAGGTGTTAGGTGGGACGGGATCGCGTTTAGCACCCATGCGAGCAAGGATGTCCGCGTCTTGATTACTCTCTCGAGCCATGTGATGAAACTCGAGACCCTCGAACCGAGCTGATATTTGGAGTACGAGATCGCGGTAAGCCACCATCTTTGGATCTTTTGCATCAAAGTCTCTATTTATTTGGGATATTGCGAGGTTTGAATCCCCGCGCACCTCAAGGTGTTGTATGCCCATGGAGACAGCCATCCGGAGACCATGCAATAGGGCCTCGTATTCGGCTGCATTGTTAGAGTCTATATACAGTATTTGGAGCACATAACGGACTGTGTCTCCTGTGGGGGATGTCAAGATGACACAAGCCCCAAGTCCGGCTAACATTTTAGAGCCGTCAAAGTGCATCACCCAGTTGGAATATGTGTCATACTCTTTAGGGAGTTCGGCCTCTGTCCATTCGGCAACGAAGTCAGCCAACACCTGAGATTTGATGGCTCGGCGTGGGTTGTACGTTATTTCAAATGGTAGGAGCTCAATGGCCCATTTGGCAATCCTGCCGGTGGTGTCCCGGTTGTTTATAATATCATTGAGTGGTACTTCTGAAGCCACCGTGATTGAGCACTCTTGGAAGTAGTGCCGCAGCTTGCGGGATGCCATAAAGACCGCATATGCTATCTTCTGGTAGTGCGGGTATCGGGATTTGCATGGTGTAAGGACCATCGATACGTAGTATACTGGTTTTTGGAGTGGGAATTTATGTCCCTCCTCCTCTCGTTTGGCAACGAGCACCGCACTCACCACCTGGTGAGTTGCCGATATGTAAAGCAACATTGGTTCGCCGACGTTTGGTGCGGCCAGAATGGGGTTGCTTGCTAGCAAAGTTTTTATTTCCTCCAGTCCCGCTGTTGCAGCATCCGTCCATGCAAAGTGGTCGGTGCGTCGGAGCAGGCGATACAATGGCAATGTCTTTTCTCCTAATCTGGAGATAAAGCAGCTCAAGGCTGCCACGCACCCGGCTAGTTTTTGGACCTGTTTGAGGTCAGTTGGTGTTGCCAATTGTGATAGGGCTCGGATTTTGGCTGGGTTTGCTTCGATTCCTCTATTGGAGACAATAAACCCGAGCAATTTGCCAGCGGGGATGGCGAAAACACACTTTTCTGGATTGAGCCTTATGTCATATGTTCGAAGGTTGTCGAATGTGAGGCGTAAGTCGTCCACCAATGATTCAACATGCTTGGTTTTGATGACTACATCATCTACATATGCCTCCACAGTCTTGCCGATTTGCTTTTCCAGGCACGTCTGAATCATGCGTTGGTAAGTGGCGCTGGCGTTTTTGAGCTCGAAAGGCATAGTGTTGAAGCAGAAAGGCCCGTATAGGGTGATGAATGCCGTTGCGGCTTGGTCGGATTCCTTCATTTTAATTTGATGGTATCCAGAGTATGCGTCGAGGAAACACAGTGAATCGTGTCCCGTGGTCGCATCGATAATCTGGTCGATGCGAGGTAGTGGGAAGGGGTCCTTAGGGCAGGCCTTGTTAAGGTCTTTGAAATCGACACACAGGCGCCAGGATTTATCCTTCTTTGGTACCATGACCAGGTTTGCTAGCCAGTCTGGATGTTTGATCTCTCTGATAAACCCGGCTTCGAGTAGCTTGGCTAGCTCCTCCCCCATAGCCTGTCGTTTGGGTTCAGAAAATCACCGGAGTGTTTGCTTGACCGGCTTGTATCCCTTTAGTATGTTGAGACTATGTTCAGCTAGCGCGCGTGGGATTCCTGGCATATCCAAGGGGTGCCAGGCGGAGATGTCCCAGTTTTCACGCAAGAATGCACGTAATGCGGCGTCGACCGTCGGATCCAACTATGCCCCAATGGAAGCTGTTTTCTTGGGATCCATCGGGTGCACTTGGAATTTGAATATTTCGTCCGCTCGCTTGAAAGAGGTGGATTTGGACCTTTTATCAAGGATTACATCGTCCCTATCCACTGTGGAACGCAGTATGGTGAGTTCCTCGGCCGCTAGGGCTTCAGATAGTGCCTCCAGGGCTAGGGACGCGGTTTTATTTTCAGTGCGGAGTGCTATGTCCGGATCACTGGAGATAGTGATAACACCGTTGGGCCCGGGCATTTTGAGCTTCATATACCCGTAATGAGGTATAGCTTGAAAGCGTGTGAATGCGTCTCGCCCTAACAGGGCATGATATCCGCTGTTAAAAGGACCAACTTGGAAGATTATCTCTTCGGACCTATAGTTTTCTGGTGTGCCAAATACCATATCCAGCTTAATTTTCCCCGAGCATCTTGCTTCCCTGCCGGGAATGATTCCCCTAGAAGATGTATTGCTTTGCTCAATGCGACTTCTATCCATTTGCATTTTATTGAGCGTATCCTCGTAGATGAGCTTCAACCCGCTGCCACCGTCCATTAGCACTTTAGTGAGCCTAAAACCATCCATAATTGGGTTGAGGACCAAAGTGGCTGGTGCCCAGACTGGGCGGGATCTTGGTTCGTCATCGGCATTGAAAGTGATTGCCGTATCGTTCCAAGGGTTTATTGCTGCTACATGGTAGACTTTGACAAGGTCGCAAAGCGCCCGTTTGCGCCGATTATTTGATGAGAAGGTCTCGAAGACTGTGAGTACTTTGGTATCATGTTCTGAAGAGTACTTTTCTGGTGTAGTGTTGGTGAGGATACCCTCGCCGCTCTTGGCCACCTACCGGAGTATCCAACACGCCTGTAGGTTGTGCGTTGGTTCGGTATTCGGTGTCATGTGTATTTGACAGGGCCTGTCAAGCCATTCTTCGAGGACAGTTCTGTGTCCCGTAAAGGGCTTGATCTTCTTGTCCACGGGATGATGATTAGGTGCCTCGCGAGGGTGCATCCTTTTTGTCCGCCCGGGAGATGGCTTAAAGGCCCGCGGTTCCCAGCGGGCTGTCTGAGTTTTCTAGGCGCTTTCCATTGTGCAGTACTTCTGTACTATGTGCGCCAAATCTACAAAGTGCAGAATGCGACGGCGATCGAGGGCATTAAGGATTCCCTCGTTCGTACAGTTGTTGCGAAATACTGAAATTGCGTCGTGATACGTCTCCAACGTATCTGTAATTTTTGATTGCTCCATGCTATATTATCTACTGTTTTGGACATTATTAGGCTTTATTATCCACTTTTATATTATTTTCGGGACTAACCTATTAACCGGAGGCCCATCCCAGAATTGCAGTTTTTTGCCTGTTTTAGGGTTTCGAAGAAAAGGAATATCAAACGGAGTCCAAACGGAATGAAACCTACGGGAACGTGATTTTCTCATCGAATAAGACTCAGGAGATTTGGACCCTACATCAAGACACGTAATAGGAGGCCACGAGGTAGGGGGCGCGCCTGCCTACCCCAGGTGCGCCCTCCACCCTCGTGGCCCCCCTGTTGCTCCACCGACGTACTTCTTCCTCCTATATATACCCACGTACCCCCAAACGATCAGACACGGAGCCAAAACCCTAATTCCACCGCCGTAACTTTCTGTATCCACGAGATCCCATCTTCGGGCCTGTTCCGGAGCTCCGCCGGAGGGGGCATCGATCACGGAGGGCCTCTACATCAACACCATAGCCTCTCCGATGAAGTGTGAGTAGTTTACTTCAGACCTATGGGTCAATAGTTAGTAGCTAGATGGCTTCTTCTCTCTTTTCGGATCTCAATACAATGTTCTCCCCCTCTCTTGTGGAGATATATTCTATGTAATCTTCTTTTTGCGGTGTGTTTGTTGAGACCGATGAATTGTAGGTTTATGATCAAGTCTATCTATGAATAATAGTTGAATCTTCTCTGAATTATTTTATGTATGATTGGTTATCTTTGCAAGTCTCTTCGAATTATCAGTTTGGTTTGGCCTACTAGATTGATCTTTCTTGCAATGGGAGAAGTGCTTAGCTTTGGGTTCAATCTTGCGGTGTCCTTTCCCAGTGATAGTAGGGGCAGCAAGGCACGTATTGTATTGTTGCCATTGAGGATAACAAGATGGGGTTTTCTTCATATTGCATGAGTCTATTGTTGGAAATATGCCCTAGAGGCAATAATAAATTGATTATTATTATATTTCCTTGTTCATGATAATCGTTTATTATCCATGCTAGAAATGTATTGATAGCAAACTCAGATACATGTGTGGATACATAGACAACACCATGTCCCTAGTAAGCCTCTAGTTGACTAGCTCGTTGATTAATAGATGGTTACGGTTTCCTGACCATGGACATAGGATGTCGTTGATAACGGGATCACATCATTAGGAGAATGATGTGATGGACAAGACCCAATCCTAAGCATAGCTCATAGATCGTGTAGTTCGTATGCTAAAGCTTTTCCAATGTCAAGTATCATTTCCTTAGACCATGAGATTGTGCAACTCCCGGATACCGTAGGAGTGCTTTGGGTGTACCAAACGTCACAACGTAACTGGGTGACTATAAAGGTGCACTACGGGTATCTCCGAAAGTGTCTGTTGGGTTGGCACGAATCGAGACTGGGATTTGTCACTCCGTGTGACGGAGAGGTATCTCTGGGCCCACTCGGTAGGACATCATCATAATGTGCACAATGTGATCAAGGAGTTGATCACGGGATGATGTGTTACGAAACGAGTAAAGAGACTTGCCGGTAACGAGATTGAACAAGGTATCGGGATACCGACGATCGAATCTCGGGCAAGTGTCGTACTGATAGACAAAGGGAATTGTATACGGGATTGATTAAGTCATTGACATCGTGGTTCATCCGATGAGATCATCGTGGAACATGTGGGAGCCAACATGGGTATCCAGATCCCGCTGTTGGTTATTGACCGGAGAACGTCTCGGTCATGTCTGCATGTCTCCCGAACCCGTAGGGTCTACACACTTAAGGTTCGATGACGCTAGGGTTATAAAGGA